>NC_068937.1:80556028-80589891 GCF_016801865.2 Culex pipiens pallens | reverse complement strand
CAGGGACCCTTCACATGTCCCCGCGGACCGGGTACCTGCCGGAGTCTGTAGCGGGTCGTTCGAGCGGATCATCGGCGGGAGTGGTACAGTCCCCGACGGAGGTAATCGCTGGTCAGGATCGGAACTTGGTTCGGTGCTACCCGGCGAACCTCTCGGCGGGTCAATCGGAGGTAACAGCAGTGGCAGCGGCACATTCGGTGTCTCCAGAAGCAGGGCCGTATCGGAACTTGGTCCGTTACTACCTGCCGGAGCCTGTAGCGGGTCGTTCGAGCGGATCATCGGCGGGAGTGGTACAGTCCCCGATGGAGGTAATCGCTGGTCAGGATCGGAACTTGGTTCGGTGCTACCCGGCGAACCTCTCGGCGGGTCAATCGGAGGTAACAGCAGTGGCAGCGGCACATTCGGTGTCTCCAGAAGCAGGGCCGTATCGGAACTTGGTCCGTTACTACCTGCCGGAGTCTGTAGCGGGTCGTTCGAGCGGATCATCGGCGGGAGTGGTACAGTCCCCGACGGAGGTAATCGCTGGTCAGGATCGGAACTTGGTTCGGTGCTACCCGGCGAACCTCTCGGCGGGTCAATCGGAGGTAACAGCAGTGGCAGCGGCACATTCGGTGTCTTCAGAAGCAGGGCCGTATCGGAACTTGGTCCGTTACTACCTGCCGGAGCCTGTAGCGGGTCGTTCGAGCGGATCATCGGCGGGAGTGGTACAGTCCCCGATGGAGGTAACCGCTGGTCAGGATCGGAACTTGGTTCGGTGCTACCCGGCGAACCTCTCGGCGGGTCAATCGGAGGTAACAGCAGTGGCAGCGGCACATTCGGTGTCTCCAGAAGCAGGGCCGTATCGGAACTTGGTCCGTTACTACCTGCCGGAGCCTGTAGCGGGTCGTTCGAGCGGTTCATCGGCGGGAGTGGTACAGTCCCCGACGGAGGTAATCGCTGGTCAGGATCGGAACTTGGTTCGGTGCTACCCGGCGAACCTCTCGGCGGGTCAATCGGAGGTAACAGCAGTGGCAGCGGCACATTCGGTGTCTTCAGAAGCAGGGCCGTATCGGAACTTGGTCCGTTACTACCTGCTGGAGCCTGTAGCGGGTCGTTCGGGCGGCTCATCGGCGGGAGTGGTCCAGTCAAAAGCGGAAAGTACCGATGCACTATGGGGTATTTCCATATAAGCGAGAGCCCAAAAATATTTTTTTGCTTTTTTTTGACTTTTTTGTGTTTTTTGTACTTAGTATAATAAAAACAAATAAATTTTGATATTTTTCCAAAAAAAAAGTTTAATTTTCGATTTTTTCATATATTTGAGGCCACATGCATTAAAGTGGTGAATTTTAATATTCTTGCTCTGTCTATTTGATGCCCGGAATGGCGGTTTATGCTATGTTAATGTTTCTGATTTCCGTTCAATCTCCCTCCCCTTCTTCTTGAGTAAATCCACCTCTCTTTGAAGACTTCCCCCCCCCTCCCCCTCCAATTAAAATTGGATTTTTGCGGTGTTTTAGAATTTTAGACGGTTTATTTTATGGAACATTGTATGGATTCTCGTCCACGTTTTTTGTTGATCCACTTGCAAAATTCACGTTTTCCACGATAAATTCTTCTAAATCAAAATCACTATGTAACCGATTGTCGTTAGATTACTTAAAATATGAACTTCTTTTATGGGATTTTGTATTCCTCGTTTTGAAGCTACAGAACAACATGCGTAGTTTTTCCTCTGTGGTTTTTCCCTGAGTTGCCCAAGCAGCATTTATTGTCGCCAAGCCTTATTTGCAACTAATTCAAAACAATCCAATATTGCTCAGGCAACATGTACGCAACACTCCTGGTGACAAAAAAAGCGCACGACAACAACGCGATTGGCAACAATAGCCAGATAGTTGTGAACGTGTTGCGGCAATGTTTCCTATGCGATGCTAATATTTGTAGGAGAAATTGATGGTGTTGCAACAATGTAACAAATATGTTGCAAATATGTTTCCATTTTGGTGAAATTTATGGTTGCTTGAAATCAATCGTGCACCCGAAATTATTTCAAGCGCAGCAACCCAATCAAACCGTTCTCCGCTTGACGGGTTCATTCCGCTTCGAATTCCGCTTCGAAAATTGCTTCGAAATTTTCTAAACGGAATCTCCGGTTGGACTCCGTTTAGATTCCGTTTGAGCCATTTTAGCACATTAGCGACACCTGCTGGTGTACGGCAGAACCTCGATGACATTTCGCCGCGTTTCGCCGAAGCGGTTTTCTTGTTGATTTTTTTCAATCAAACGTCAAAGTGTTAGGAAAAAAAAGCAAAAAGCAAAACTTGTTCGGTCCTGTTCATTCGCGCCACGTTTTTTCGGGGAAAAAAACTTTTGCTGTGGAAATAATCGAACTGGTGAGTTACGCTACATTTCTAAGGATTTGGACCATTCACCCAATAACAGACGACTCCTCTTTCAGATTCCTAACATTTTGCTAATGCTGGGACAGGCCACCAGAGCCGAACGTGTGCAACCTCCGTCGGGGTTCTCATTCTGCGGTCCACATTCCCGGCGCTTTTGGCGGCACCGAACTCTGCCTTGGTCGACGCCAGTGGCTGGGACGCTTTGGCAGTGATGACCGATTTAGCCTTGGCCGGACTGGTCTTGAGGCGCTTCTGCGGCGGAAGCACGCGTGCAAGATTTTTTTCACAGCACACGTAAGTTTTTAAAACTTTTTATTTATAATCAAAATCAACTTTGAAATATTTTTAATTCAGGTGGACAGTCGCGGGGTGTTCCTCGATTTGAACGTTGGCCAACTTTGAATTAAACGGCCGATCTCGATGCGCCCGCTGGAAAATTGTGGCCACTGGAACCAGCCAGCTGCGGAATGTGTGGGCCTAAGGTCGGACCTGTCCTGCGTGCTGAGGGCGACACGTCGTCGGCGACACGATGCTGTCGGTCTAGCTGGTTGGCCAGGAGATCGTACTTTCGACGGGTGAGTTCGAGTGGGATGTTGGAAGTCGTCAACAGCTTGTACTAACGATCGTTCTTTGTTTGTCTCTTTTTCAGAAGAATCCACCGCTTCAACAACACCCAGCGAGGGCTCCTCTAGTGGCCGGTCGCGGCGTAATTGCTCGTGCCCCCTCCGGAGAGTGACACCGTCGTGTCTAAGTTGCCGAACCCGATGGACGGCAAGCTGGCGGTGCTCGTACCAAACGCACCTGACGGTGTCGGCGCCAGCAGTGACGCGGCTTACCCGTTCGAAAGCATGACCCAGGCGCGCATGGTTCAGCGGCGGAGAACACTCGACGACGTCCCAATTCCTTTGTCGTGCCGAACCCTCCGATTGCGTTGGACCGCCAGCACCACCTCCTCCTCCGCCGACCTACCAGGGTAATGGTTTCAGCGGTTAAGAGTGGACCACCTTCGCAGTCGCTGCGACCACCTGCTTGTTGCTAGTGGACCAACTGTAGAACGAATGCTTCATTCCGTAGAGCATGGTGGCTGCAGTAGCTGGGGAACTTAAGACCAGCGGACCCACGGCCAAATCAGTGATGCTAGGAGGTGTCGTGCATCGTAACCCAGCTATACCAAGTTGGCAGGATTGCGGATGAGAACATCCCGGGGGAGGCGACGAGCAAGATCTACCTACTGCAGCAGTGGACACCGGTTCGACAGAACACGACCAGCACCATGTCGACGATCCTGCTACCGACGATCGTGGAGAAACTCCTCCGATAGAATCGTAACATCTTCCTGCACGGATCGCCGCCATTCGAATGCCTGCCAATCAACCTAACCTCGGTGCGACGACGACGAGTCTCACTTGGACCAAGCGGCCGCGCTCCAGTCGACGAAATCATCCGATACGATCAACGGCGGCCAAGACGAAAACGATGGAATCCCGCGTAAATCATCCCGGCGTCTAGTACGGTCGAATCATCCGATGCGACTCTCCAAGTCAGCGGACAAGATAAAATAAAATCCACCCGATCGGAACGAAAACCGGCAAGTCTGCAATCGGCTATCCAGATTACGCGGACGTCCAGCAGCAAGAAGCAGCAGAACGAATTTCACATAATCTCCTTTACTAAAGCCTATGTAATTTTGCGAAAAAAAGATGATTAAAAATTGGGAATTTGGGGCTGGGACTCGTGTTTTTATTAATAATTCAAAAGGCGCTAAGTACATATAGGAAACCGTCGTCGGGAAACCTGTAATGGTTTTAACTTAAGTACGATAGAAATAATAAAAAATAATCTCAAAGTTTAAACAAAATTTCAATCTGTTTTTTTTCTGATTGAATTTCAATTCAACCAAAACAAAAAAGAAAAATCACGATACTAAGAAGAAGAAGAAGCAGCTGTCAAAACTAACCCGTCCATTCCGTTTCGATTCCGTTTGAATTCCGCTTGAACCGATTTGCGGCGAAAACTCAAACGGAACCGGTTGTTGCGTTTGAAACGGAATGCGGTTTAGAATCTAAAACGAACACTGTTTAGAATTCGAATCGAACTTTTTTCGCTCAAGCGGAATTCTAAACGGAATTCAAACGGAACGCGCTGAGTGGGAAACTTCTAATTAATTTCTCGATAAATATGTTTCCGCTTTGGCTTCGCTACAAAACAAAAATGGATAAGTCTGGAAAAATAAACCAGTCGCATTTTTCGTCGACAACAAACAAAATTGTTTTTCTTAAATGTATAGAAGATGTATTTCTTTGGCCATTTAAAGTTTACCGAGTAAAATTTCATTCTACTCGTGATTTTTTCATGCGCCCTTAATATTTTTAAAATTTGCTATGTTTTCTAGAGCTATTTTCGTTTGGAAATAAAAAATTTTTGGCAAATATATCTTAAAATTATCTGCTTTTCAATGCAAGTTATGCAGAATGTCAATTCTGTAGAAAAACATCGTAAAAAATGGGTTTAAATAGCTGAAAATTGATTATGAATTTTTTTTTCCAATCTACCATCATGGCGCTTCGTACGCACAGGGGTGTATTCGGGAACCTTTAATAAAATCAGCGGTGAGATTTTTTTTATTGTTTTGCAGACTACGAGGGCATCTTGCTTTTTAATGTATGTTAGGCGATACTTTTGTGTAAATTATCTGATATTGAACTTGCAATTTAAATATAAGTTGATTTTTTTTTTATATATAAGGAGTCCCCCAAGCAAAAATGTACAACCAACAATATCACTAAAAGTAAAAGTGTCTATTTAATATGAGCAATTCTCTACAAAAACCGGAAATGGATTTTATTTGTATTTTTTGATTTGGCTCAAACTTTGTGGGGGCCTTCCCTATGACCAAATAAGCTATTTTGTGTCATTGGTTCACCCATACAAGTCTCCATACAATTTTGGCAGCTGTCCATACAAAAATGGTATGTAAATATTCAAACAGCTGTAACTTTTGAGTGAATTTTTTGATCAATTTGGTGTCTTCGGCAAAGTTGTAGGTATTGTTGAGGACTATTGAGAAAAAAACAGGTACACGGAAAAAAAAAATTGCAGATTTTTTTATCAACTTTTTTTTCACTAAAACTCAATTTTCCAAATCACGTATTTTTTGATTTTCGAGATTTTTTGATATGTTTTAAAGGACAAAAATCCGCAACTTTTGAGCCATAGAGAAACATGGTCCAAAAATCTGCCGCCGAGTTATGAATTTTTGAAAAAAATGTGATTTTTGGAAAAAATCGAAGTTTCATGCAAAAACAAGTTTGACATTATTTTTTAATGCAAAATTGAATTTGAAATCGAAAAGTACTTCACAGATTTTTTGATAAAGGGCTCCGTTTTCAAGATATAGCCACAGAAAGTTTGATTTTAGCGAAATATTTGCAGTTTTTCGATTTTTATAAATAGTGACCATGAGTGACCATTTCTAAAAATATTTTTTTTGAAAAGTTCAGAAAATTTTCTATAAAATTGTCTAAGAGACATTGAAGATTGGACCTCTGGTTGCTGAGATACAGCGGCTTAAAGAAATAGAAACACGAAAATTGAAGTTTTCTAAGTCTCACCCAAACAGCCCACCATTTTCTAATGACGATATCTCAGCAATTAATGGTCCGATTTTCAATGTTAGTACATGAAACATTCGTGAAATTTTGCGATCTTTTCGAAAAAAATATTTTGAATATTTTTAAATCAAGACTAACATTTTAAAAGGGCCAAACATTGAATATTACGCCCATTTAAAATGTTAGTCTTGATTTAAAAAATTATTAACTTTTCAGATATGTAGCAACGATGTTGAAGCTAAATATCCAACACCCCAATTTGTGTAACGTTGTGGTAACATAATGGTAACATAAAATTTGCAAACATTAATTTGTCTATTGAACTGTCAAACGAAATAAAAGATCTCATTTTATTTCAGCGGTGAGATCGTAAATGATGAATTGTGTTTAGAAGGCTCTTTAGAAGGTGTGTTTTAAGAATCTTAATTTCTGGATAGCGAATGTTTCTTGGTAGGTGGTTCTCCTCCCCCTTGCGAAAAATCGAGGGGTGCGAAACGTCGCGGAGTGGGTTCCGTCAGCCCTAGGCTGGTTTCGGCTGTCCCGTACCCCACGGAGGGTGTTGATTTGGGTGGTCACGTAGTGGGGCCACGGCCGGAACCGTGAAAGAGTCTCGCCGGGAAATCCGATGGGCAAGACTGCCCACCGGCGAGAAGCTAAGTGGCTCCGGGTAGGTGGCTCGGACACCTAAGTACTCTTGTCGTGTGTGTGTTGCGGAGGTCGTCAGACTTGTTTTGACTCATCCGCGAAATCTTCCTCGTCATAATCAGCAGAATTATATCATGAATACTGAATTCGTTATTTGCTGATGTGTCTAATTATCGTTTGAAGTCGATAACAGTGTGGAAAAATTTAGTTAGAAGTTCATCTTCATGCCCCAATACTTTTGACTGTAAGAAGTCCGTATGGACAGATTTTTTGGTAGCTTATTTCATTTTTTTAGGCGCTTGCACATTGTGGACTACATTTTTGTGTTTTGATGGTTGCAACAAAACGACAAACTGCATAAAATTTATTTTTTTCATTAAAGATGTGTTTATGTCATGGCCCATGGCAAACGATGTTTACAACTAGTTTTATCAAGGAAACTTTGCTGCAACTAATTTGCAACATTCGCCGCTCAACATGAAGTATGTTTTTTGTTTGTTTCAACATTGGTACAATAATGTCACCGAAACGTTGCATCAATACACAAAATCAAATTGTTGCCACAGCATATAACGGTAACTATTGGATGAAGAACTATGTTTCGATGTAACATTTTTGCAAATTGCAACATTGTTGCTCCCTTGTTGTAACTAAATTTGGACTTAGACGTTTTCAACATGTTGCGCGATGCTGCTTGGGTGATCATGTGATGGTTCTGCAATGTTATAATTATAAAAATACAAATATACTCGAAAGCAGTTCTCACGTTTTCAGAATAGTGCTTCGTTATATCGTACAGGGACACTACGGTATTATTATCCATACTTTCAAAAGAACACAACAACGAACTGATATGAATATTCGACGAATCGTTTCTGTAAAATACTTAGAATAGGAATTTCTAATTTTATTAAACATACTTAGGGTACCAACAAAGTCATGAATATCAAATCAATTTCAAAACATACATAGCAGGTACGTCATTTCTGCCTCCGCAGGTAATTAATGTATACGCGAAATCATTGATTTTCTTGCATGAATCAAAATGTTCAAAATGGCATAACTCAAAAAGTGCACATACCCAGTCACGGCGTTCTCACAGGATTCTTACAGAATTCTACCAGAGCGAAAATATTCTTACTAGAACTATGCCATCAGCTTGCTAGAACGTTGTGAGAATTCTCAAAGAATTCTAGCTCAAATGCAATAACCGATTCTAGCAGGAGCCGGCGAAATCAACCGGTTCTATAAGAATCCTGCTAGATGCTGCTAGAACTATTCTGACAGGCCAACCTGCTAGAATTCTGTTAGAATTTTGCTAGAATGAGACGGCAAAATTTTCTGCTAGAATCCTGCTAGAATTGTGTTAGAACTTTAAAGGTTGATTATTATCAATAAAAAGTGGGTCATTTTGAATTGCTAGACATTTCTATTCTAGCTATATGAAACAATGCTTCAGGCAGCTTTATTTTAAGATAATATTTACACTTTACACTGTTCTATACATGAAGTATAACTTATTCACTGCATAACAAAATACAAAAAAATCCACGACAGCAGTGCATTAATTTCTCTTCCGGAAATGGTTCCTGTGGCGTGTGGTTCGTGTCCCGATTGTTGTTGCAGCGGAGTAGGCTTCTTGCGTCATATCTGGTCCGAAGAACCTGGCCCTTTTTTCCTCGCCGTCGGCATCGGTTCTCGATGTTTTTGGCCACAGTGCTGACATCGTCGTCGTTTTCGGACTAGATCCGGACTGTTCTCCGATGTTACACGGTTCCAGTATCTGTGAGAAGGGCAATAAGAATTAATTTCAAGACATAATAATATATATATATAATTCTTACCACAGCACGGATTGATAAAGGAAGGACACCGGAACTAAACAGGAACGGCATCTTTTTCGATTAGAAGACCAATCATAACTTGTGCGAACAAGTTCGCTTTCAAGATGGTGGTCGGAAATTGCCAAGCGGTTCAGCGAAAATGACGTCATTTTCGCTGGTTTTTCTCTGTCAGAGTCTTCTAACTAAATTCTTACAGATTTCTGACAGATTTCGCTCTGTCAGAAAATTCCGACAAAATTCTTACAAAATTCTGACAGGCCTGCTAGAATTATTCTAGCAGGATTCTAGCAAAACAAACTCTGCTAGAATTTCTCGTGACCGGGTAAGTGCACTTTGAAATTTGGAGACAAGTTAGGACATGGTTCAAATTTTAAGCTGCAAAATTTTCAGATCGCACAAATGCACACAAAAAAGTACTCCATTAACAAAGTTGAAAAAAACTAAATTTTGAATAAAAATCCATCTTTTTTTATTATTATTTTTTTTAGCCTGTAAAAGTGTGTTTTGTAAAATTACCTTTCTGAATATATATAATGATGCAGGAAAAAATACATAAACAGCTACACAGTACAACTATGAAAAATAATCATTTTTTGACGAAGAACTTCGTCTTAGGGCTCTATACAGGGTAGCAATCCAAAATTTCGCGAAGCGAAATGAAACGCTTTGGTTTCACCTTCCCCTCTCGGCAAATTTCCCCTCTTCTTAGCGCACGCTGGTTGGTTGAACAAACGTTTCCCAATCAGTCAATCGAGAGACGTGAGATTGATGTATCTAAAATCACCCCCACTCTACCTCATAATTTTCGGATCGTCGACGGGCAACAAGCGAATAAGGAGGTATAGGAGAATGGGTGCAAAAAGGCGGGGCATACGTCCCCGACCTAAATCAACAAAAAGCGGCTCGGTCAGTCCCGAAAATTCATTCTGTTGCTGGACGTCGACGAGTCAACATCGGGAGCAGATGGCCTGGAGGCCCGGTAGCAGACGGCTTGGATGGAGGCCCGGGAGCAGATGGCCTGGAGGCATAGACATGCCAGCCGGCATGAGCGGGAGGCAACCACCTGGAGTGGCCGGAGGCCCCGGGGATGTTCCGATAAGGGGACATTTGCGGAACCATAAGAGTTGGGGCAATATGGGTATCAAACTTTAGGGATTTTGATACTGGACATGAAATTTGACATTTTGGCAGTAGTGGCCACAACCTGGAGTGGCCGGAGGCCCCGGGGATGTTCCGATAAGGGGACATTTGCGGAACCATAAGAGTTGGGGCAATATGGGTATCAAACTTTAGGGATTTTGATACTGGACATGAAATTTGACATTTTGGCAGTAGTGGCCGCCACCTGGAGTGGCCGCAGGCCCCGGGGATGTTCCGATAGGGGGACATTTGCGGAACCATAAGAGTTGGGGCAATATGGGTATCAAACTTTAGGGATTTTGATACTGGACATGAAATTTGACATTTTGGCAGTAGTGGCCGCCACCTGGAGTGGCCGCAGGCCCCGGGATGTTCCGATAAGGGGACATTTGCGGAACCATAAGAGTTGGGGCAATATGGGTATCAAACTTTAGGGATTTTGATACTGGACATGAAATTTGACATTTTGGCAGTAGTGGCCACCACCTGGAGTGGCCGGAGGCCCCGGGGATGTTCCGATAAGGGGACATTTGCGGAACCATAAGAGTTGGGGCAATATGGGTATCAAACTTTAGGGATTTTGATACTGGTCATGAAATTTGACATTTTGGCAGTAGTGGCCACCACCTGGAGTGGCCGCAGGCCCCGGGGATGTTCCGATAAGGGGACATTTGCGGAACCATAAGAGTTGGGGCAATATGGGTATCAAACTTTAGGGATTTTGATACTGGACATGAAATTTGACATTTTGGCAGTAGTGGCCGCCACCTGGAGTGGCCGCAGGCCCCGGGGATGTTCCGATAAGGGGACATTTGCGGAACCATAAGAGTTGGGGCAATATGGGTATCAAACTTTAGGGATTTTGATACTGGACATGAAATTTGACATTTTGGCAGTAGTGGCCACCACCTGGAGTGGCCGGAGGCCCCGGGGATGTTCCGATAAGGGGACATTTGCGGAACCATAAGAGTTGGGGCAATATGGGTATCAAACTTTAGGGATTTTGATACTGGACATGAAATTTGACATTTTGGCAGTAGTGGCCACCACCTGGAGTGGCCGGAGGCCCCGGGGATGTTCCGATAAGGGGACATTTGCGGAACCATAAGAGTTGGGGCAATATGGGTATCAAACTTTAGGGATTTTGATACTGGTCATGAAATTTGACATTTTGGCAGTAGTGGCCACCACCTGGAGTGGCCGGAGGCCCCGGGGATGTTCCGATAGGGGGACATTTGCGGAACCATAAGAGTTGGGGCAATATGGGTATCAAACTTTAGGGATTTTGATACTGGACATGAAATTTGACATTTTGGCAGTAGTGGCCACCACCTGGAGTGGCCGGAGGCCCCGGGGATGTTCCGATAGGGGGACATTTGCGGAACCATAAGAGTTGGGGCAATATGGGTATCAAACTTTAGGGATTTTGATACTGGACATGAAATTTGACATTTTGGCAGTAGTGGCCACCACCTGGAGTGGCCGCAGGCCCCGGGCATGTTCCGAAAAGGGGACATTTGCGGAACCATAAGAGTTGGGGCAATATGGGTATCAAACTTTAGGGATTTTGATACTGGTCATGAAATTTGACATTTTGGCAGTAGTGGCCACCACCTGGAGTGGCCGGAGGCCCCGGGGATGTTCCGATAAGGGGACATTTGCGGAACCATAAGAGTTGGGGCAATATGGGTATCAAACTTTAGGGATTTTGATACTGGTCATGAAATTTGACATTTTGGCAGTAGTGGCCACCACCTGGAGTGGCCGGAGGCCCCGGGGGTGTTCCGATAGGGGGACATTTGCGGAACCATAAGAGTTGGGGCAATATGGGTATCAAACTTTAGGGATTTTGATACTGGACATGAAATTTGACATTTTGGCAGTAGTGGCCACCACCTGGAGTGGCCGGAGGCCCCGGGGATGTTCCGATAGGGGGACATTTGCGGAACCATAAGAGTTGGGGCAATATGGGTATCAAACTTTAGGGATTTTAATTCTGGGCATGAAATTTGACATTTTGGCAGTAGTGGCCGCCACCTGGAGTGGCCGCAGGCCCCGGGCATGTTCCGAAAAGGGGACATTTGCGGAAACATAAGAGTTGGGGCAATATGGGTATCAAACTTTAGGAATTTTGATACTGGTCATGAAATTTGACATTTTGGCAGCAGTGGCCACCACCTGGAGTGGCCGGAGGCCCCGGGGGTGTTCCGATAAGGGGACATTTGTGGAACCATAAGAGTTGGGGCAATATGGGTATCAAACTTTAGGGATTTTGATACTGGTCATGAAATTTGACATTTTGTCAGCAGTGGCCACCACCTGGAGTGGCCGGAGGCCCCGGGGGTGTTCCGATAGGGGGACATTTGCGGAACCATAAAAGTTGGGGCAATATGGGTATCAAACTTAAGGGTTTTCGATACTGGACATGAAATTTGAGATTTCGGCAGTAGTGGCCACCACCTGGAGTGGCCGGAGGCCCCGGGGGTGTTCCGATAGGGGGACATTTGCGGAACCATAAGAGTTGGGGCAATATGGGTATCAAACTTTAGGGATTTTGATACTGGACATGAAATTTGACATTTTGTCAGCAGTGGCCACCACCTGGAGTGGCCGGAGGCCCCGGGGGTGTTCCGATAGGGGGACATTTGCGGAACCATAAGAGTTGGGGCAATATGGGTATCAAACTTTAGGGATTTTGATACTGGACATGAAATTTTAAATTTTGTCAGCAGTGGCCACCACCTGGAGTGGCCGGAGGCCCCGGGGGTGTTCCGATAAGGGGACATTTGCGGAACCATAAGAGTTGGGGCAATATGGGTATCAAGCTCTAGGGTTTGTGTGTTGTGTCTTTAACACATGGTTCAGAATGACTCTTTGTAATAAATTTTATTGCTTGCAAAATATTTCTTGAAAATTGTTCAATGCCGAAAGATTAACAGAAAATTGATGAAATGATTTCATATCAACTGGCCCGAAAATTTTGCCATCACGATTAGCTAAAGAAGCGTTTGAAAGTTTTAATTGTTATCAAACGTCAAAATACCATGAGACCATCTTTGAGCAAAAATAAATAGATCTTTCGAAATAATTATTTCGTGATTAATTTTGTGGCCTAGAAACGCAAATATTAAAAACTCTAAAAATTTCATTTACTTTTGTGTCCGAAGTTCTTCGTCATGATGGTTATGCCTGTAGGATTACCACTGCACCTTTTTTGTCAAAAAACATGTTTTTTCTTACCATTTTCGCCTTTGAAGGTCTGCATCAGTGAATTTTGAACCTACAACTTTCAAACTCCGGATTTTTCTTAGTTAGAATGTTTATTTTCGAGAAAAATACCAAAAAAATAATTAGAGTATGTCGGTTTTTCGATTTATGGCCGCCTGAAACCCCATAGTGCGATGGGCCTATGAGCACGATGATACTGCACGATCGGGACGTTGTCGGAAACGGCGATGACCCAAAAACCCGTAGAAGGTAATTTTTGTTTGATCATTCATTTTTTAATATTACTATTTTTATTAATCATTTCATAATTTCAGAACACTGCGATTTGTTGGTGACATTCCGGACGACCTGAGACCAGAAGAAGCTGTGGTTTTGGTGCCCAAAATGAAGACGCAGATAATTCGGTATATAAAACAGATCCGAGCTCTGCGGGCCCAAAACAAGCGCTCCCTGCTGAAGGTGCACAGCATGGAGGAACTTTGTGGCAAGTTGCAAAAGCTGCGACTGACGACAGCTGTTGCGGATCGCGCCCTCAGGGTACACTGTTTAAAAGTAAAAAGATTTTAGCATAGCATAGCATAGCATAACGGGTCTGCACCACGCTGTAGGGGGTGCCACAATGGTCAATTCAATATTCTTAGACAATTTGATTGCTGCCCGGTACAACCAAGAATATCTAAGAACGTAAATTTCCACACTGTGCTCCAAGGCTACGCCCATACAGTCCCGTGGGGATTTGGGAGGGGATGTTTTTGTTGTTCACTAGTGGCAAAAGTGCAGGGAACCCATGCGACTTTTAAAAGTGAACGGAATATTTTTGGGAGGTTTGGAATGGGGGTTAGGGGAATTTCATCGGGCCGATGAAAATGGTTGAGTGCGTAATGTATTTAATGATTTGAATGTTTGTAAGTGTAAATGTGAGTCTGTAGTGTATTATCTAATAAGCATATAGTTTTGTAATAATGATAAATAATACATATAATAAATATAGTAAATAAATGAATATAATAAATACAATCAAGATGATTCCAGGAAGCTGTAAAAAAAACAGTTATTTAAAATATAAATGCTCCAGATGGTTCCCATGCTGTTTTAGAAAGTTTCGTTAATTTAAGCAGTTTGATCATATATGGTATGAGGAGATGGTATATTACAGGAAAGGAATAGGATAAGGAATAATATGAACATTTAAATAATTCAAATAGTGAGTAGACAAATTTACATGTAGACATTTGATTTAAAATAATTCCAGGAAGCTGTAAAAAATGAAAATAATTTTAAAACTAATACTCCAGATGGAAACACAAATAAAACAACAAAGACACAAGAATCCTAAAACGCGGCTTCGCACCTTCCACGTAATTCGACATGAACACGATCACGAATACAGCACAAAAAGAACGCCACAAAAATCCATCTTCCCGGCGCTGCTGCTCACACGATAATGACGCGCAATAATATTCATTAGCACAATGACCCCCCTCACCGCATGCATGATATGAACACGATCACGAATACAGCACAAAAAGAACGCCACAAAAATCCATCTTCCCGGCGCTGCTGCTCACACGATAATGACGCGCAATAATATTCATTAGCACAATGACCCCCATCACCGCATGCATGATATGAACACGATCACGAATACAGCACAAAAAGAACGCCACAAAAATCCATCTTCTCGGCGCTGCTGCTCACACGATAATGACGCGCAATAATATTCATTAGCACAATGACCCCCCTCACCGCATGCATGATATGAACACGATCACGAATACAGCACAAAAAGAACGCCACAAAAATCCATCTTCTCGGCGCTGCTGCTCACACGATAATCTGTTTAAAAGTAAAAAGATTTTAAATACTTAAAAAATCTTTTCAAATTTCAGAGTTTTGCCTCCGACAATGAATTGTTCAGAGAATTGGCTCTACACAAGATGCGTGAGCCGTACAGCCCTGTACTACAGGCATTTGCGACCACGTTGCATTTTTATTCGCCGAGGGCATACGACTACGTTCGGCGAATGTTGGCGAACAAGTTACCGCATTCGAGATCGGTTGTACGTTGGTACGAAAACGTTGACGGAGACCAAGGGATAAATGAACAAGCAGTGCAGGCAGTGAAACTCAAAGCGGATGAAAAAGCTGGCCAAGGGCAAGTATTGGTCATCGGAATGTCAATGGACGAGATGGGCATGAGGAAACAGATAACATGGGACTCGAAGCAGAAAAAACTAAACGGTGTGGCATACCGTTTCCAGAAATGTGAAGATGGCACTCAACAACGCATTCAAGCGGCCAAGTCTGCGCTGTTCTTCATGCTAACTGCTCTCGATGATACGTGGAAAATACCGATTGCATACTATCTCGTCGATTTGATCAAGGCAACCACTCAGAGAGACATCGTCAACGAAATCCTGCAAAAACTTCACGATGTGGGCGCTACAGTCGTATCTTTGACATTTGACGGTACCAGGACCAATATTTGCACGGCAAACGCTCTCGGTTGTGATCTTCGCCCAGAACACCCACTGCGCACGTCATTTCCACATCCGTCGACGGGAGCTCCAGTCTTCGCGTTACTCGATGCGGTACACATGATGAAGCTCGTACGGAACACGCTTTTCTCCCAGGGCACCTTTTTTTTCAATTTATATTTATTTTGATTTTCTCTTCCATGTACATTCATTCAGTTAAAATATTATTGAGTGTCCAATCACAATCGATGACTTTTCCTCAATTTTAAATACTAGCAACTTTCATTTATTCATGAAATATTGTAGCTTTCGCTATTCAGTACAAAACCCATGAGGGATAGGTTGTTTTGAAAATTTAATCTAGAATTCATCTTGGTAGTAAACGTCAATTGCATTAAATAACGTTCCAGCAAACAGCACGGTGCACGTTAGAACAAAAATGAGCACAAATGCGTAACTCAGCAGCAGCCGTAGCCCCTGCAACTAGTAGTAAGTTTTATTCAGTTTTTCTTTTCCATGTACATTCATTCAGTTAAAATATTATTGAGTGTCCAATCACAATCGATGACTTTTCACCTCAATTTTAAATACTAGCAACTTTCATTTATTCATGAAATATTGGAGCTTTCGCTATTCAGTTTCGCTATTCAGTGATTTTAGATGTAGGAGGTCCTACATGTACAAAAGGGAAAAGGGATTCCCAGGGCTGCGGAGTCGGGTCATATTTCAAGCGACTCCGACTCCGACTCCGGCTTTCTGAGTTAAGCTGACTCCGACTTCGACTCCGGCTCCGGCTTTCCACAAATTGATGACTCCGGCTCCGACTCCGACTCCGGCCTTCCAACTCTAGTTGACTCCGACTCCGACTCCGACTCCGACTCCGACTCCATTTTTCCACAAATTGTTGACTCCGGCTCCGACTCCGACACCTAATCTTTATTTAAAATATTTTTAAAATTTGAATTAATCACATCACTCACATTTCAGTTCACACTTGCGCGAATACTGTAAACCGGGGTGACATTTATATTCGGGGTGTTTCGCAAAATTCTAAATACGAATTATGTATACTGAAGAAATACCGAATCGAAGAAGCCTGGAATATTTGATGATTGAAGACAATCGAAGTTACCTTTTAACTATTTGGGAAACGAAATACATTCTGGACTGAACATTCAAACTGAACAGTCGCATTTTAACTACACTCTGCTAAGAGGTAATGGGCCTGCCCTAACCCAGAGATTGAAGAAGTTTCAATCGATGAAGAACAACGAGAAGTACCATAGTCTAGTAGGTGCTTTGCTCTATGTTGCAGTATGTACCAGGCCGGACATCGCGATCACGACTTCCATACTCGGTCGTAAAGTAAGCAACCCAACAGAAGCTGACTGGACTGAGGCCAAAAGAACTCTGCGGTACTGCGGTAAAAGAAAGTAATTATATTAAAAGAAAGTTAGCCTTCATGATCGAATTGACATATAAAATCAATTTGCATAACTTTAGGCTGAAATTTTGAAGAAACACAGTAACTATCAATGATATCCTGGTTTTGAAATAGACAATTTTCAAAGTCACTATTTTTAAAGCTCTTTTGAATTTATTTCAGAGGACGTACATAGAAATTGTGTGATCCAGCCCAGTACACACTTTAAACATATAAATAATGAGAAAATTCTAAAATTTGAAAAATAAATTAAAATTATAGCAATTATATCACCCCGATTAAAGGTGTTTAAAAAAAATAGACTTGTTCAAAGATATTATTTAGGGATCCACCACTTGCAAATATTTTTTACTTCGACTTTTTTTATGCGATCAGGGGCAGTATAATAGTTGATAATTTATTAGTAGAGTTATAATGTCAATTTTACAAATGTTTTTTTAAATATATTTTTTTTTTCGTTAGTACCGATAGTGAACCTTAATTTTCCTATAAAAAAAGATCTACTTAAAATCTTAGCAATTCTATGGTGATATATTGACATTTAGTTGAATTAAAAGTTTGCAAAATTAAGTTTAGATAAGTTTTATATAGAATTTCCAGTGTTATGTAAACTTTTATACTAAGTAGTTAGTAAACTTTATATTCAATCTAAATTATTTTATATCGGTCAAAGATGCCAATTTGGAGTTGGGGGGCTGGATTTATGGTGATTTGTTAACAAATAACTTTATGTTAATTTTCGAAAGGTGTACAATTTTTTTTAGCACCTTTTTTATTTTTGTAATAGTATTTGTTATAGAAGTTTTATAGAAATCATCTTTTCATGAGCTTTTTGTAGCAAAATGTTCGGCATGAGTTTTTGAATAAAACGTAGTAGGTACTAGGTTTTTGTCAAACTTTGAATTCTTAACATGTTTCATCACAAAATGCGCATAGGGCCCAAGAGGTGTAAATACTTTTTTTTAAATATTGTAAATACAAGCAAAAAGAGACAGCAAAGAATCAATTAAATATGTTAATAATAATTTAAATATGTTTTAATTTTTTGACTACACAGCCACAATTATTTACTATTGCATGAGTTATGAAACTATAGTTTAGTGTATACAAACATTGACAAGAGAGGATTAACAGATTATCATGCTGTGATCTTAGTGAAATTACACAATAAGAGCTTTCCAATCACAACAAAAATGCTTCGAAAACAACATGACATCTGATAATTATCTTGATCCAAAAAATAAATTGATAAAAAAAAATGTCAACGCACTGCACGCGATTCAATAAATACATTTAAAAAATTGGTAATTAACCAAAAAATTATAACAAATATTGAACAATAAATAAGTTCATAAATTATATAAAATATATTGATAACTCCGACTCCAGGTCTATCAGAAATTTACGACTCCGGCTCCGACTCCGACTCCAGCTCATAAAATTTAGCCAGCTCCGACTCCGACTCCGACTCAAGCTATTCGAGTTTTGACGACTCCGACTCCAGGTCCCCAAAAAGACCCGACTCCACCGACTCCGGCTCCGACTCCGACTCCGACTCCACAGCCCTGCTTAAAACTAACTTATAAACTATATAAAGAGCGGATCAATGCAGCTGAAGACTGCAATGATTTTTGTCGAAATGCATCAATTATCTTATTGGACATAACATCCAAAGTGTCAACTTCGGCTAATTGATGAAGTTCACTGGTGCTGAACCAGGGAGGAAGTTTCAGAATCATTTTCAGAATTTTGCTCTGAATCCTCTGAAGTTTTTTCTTCCTGGTTAGGCAACAGCTTGTCCAGATCGGCACAGCATAAAGCATGGCAGGTCTGAAAATTTGTTTATAAATTAACAGTTTATTCTTGAGACAAAGTCTAGAATTCCTGTTTATAAGCGGATACAAACATTTAATATATTTGTTACATTTAACCTGGATACTTTCAATGTGATCCTTGTAAGTAAGGTTTTTGTCAAAAGCAAGTCCAAGATATTTCACTTGATCCTCCCACTTTAAATTTACCTCATTCATCTTTATAATGTGATGACTTTTTGGTTTAAGAAAATCAGCCCTTGGTTTGTGAGGGAAAATAATAAGTTGAGTTTTTGCAGCATTTGGAGTAATTTTCCATTCTTTTAAATAAGAATTGAAAATATCCAAGCTTTTTTGTAATCTTCTTGTGATGACACGAAGGCTTCTACCTTTGGCGGAGATGCTTGTATCATCAGCAAAAAGTGATTTCTGACATCCTGGGGGCAAATCAGGCAAGTCAGAAGTAAAAATATTATATAAAATTGGACCCAAAATGCTTGAGGGACGCCGGCACGTACAGGTAGTTGATCAGATTTGCTATTCTGATAACATACCTGCAGAGTACGATCCGTCAAATAATTTTGAATAATTTTCACGATATAAATCGGAAAATTAAACCTTTTGAATTTCGCAATCAAACCTTTATGCCAAACACTGTCAAATGCCATTTCTATGTCTAGAAGAGCAGCGCCAGTAGAATAGCCCTCAGATTTGTTGCTTCGAATTAAATTTGAAACTCTCAATAACTGATGAGTAGTTGAATGCCCAAGGCGAAATCCAAACTGCTCATCAGCGAAAATTGAATTTTCATTAATGTGCGTCATCATTCTATTAAGAATTATTCTTTCGAATAATTTACTAATAGATGAAAGCAAACTAATGGGCCGATAGCTTGAGGCTTCAGCAGGATTTTTATCCGGTTTCAAAATCTGAACTACTTTGGCATTTTTCCAACTACTGGGAAAGTATGCCAAATCAAAACATTTGTTGCAAATTTTGACCAAGCTGCTTAAAGTTGCTTCAGGTTTTTTTAAAATTAAAATGTAAAAAATGCCATCCTCACCAGGGGCTTTCATATTTTTAATTTTTTTGATAATAGATTTTATTTCATTCAGATCCAGAGCGAGTTGTGGCGCTATAACCACGGCAAATAGTGTCCAGGGCATTCGTGGAAATACAATGTCCCATCCCAGAGGGTCCCGGAGTACCAAACCTTCTTAGCATGGTGCTCCCAACGAATACAAAACAAAATCTCGGAGCGTATGGTGGTGTGTCCCCACGCTTCTTCCTCCCCTGTCGATTCAGAATTGTGTTGTTGTTCGAACACTCAGTGCTCAAACTCAACCCAATTACGAGTCATCTCTGCGATACGGCTTTACGCAGTAGGCCTGGCCGCTTTAACGCTTGTGATGTTTCAATGCATTCTAATGCAATGACGCACTACAAATGTTAATAAATGACAAGAAGAGTGCTAGGCGTCATCTAACCTAAGGCACTCTCCAGGATCCCTTCGAAAGATTGGCTGCGCTAGGGTCTGATTACATTAGATTAGATTAGAATAGATTTTATTTCATTCAGATCCGTATTAAAAACTTCATCTGATGAAAATTTTTGTTCAGCAATATTCTGAAATTCTATTGAAATTTGATCTTCAATAGGACTCAAAACATTTAAGTTGAAATTATGAGCACTCTCAAACTGCTGAGCAAGTTTTTGAGCTTTTTCCCTATTAGTTAATAGAATATTATCACCATCTTTTAAAGAAGGGATTGGTTTTTGAGATTTCTTGAGAACATTTGAAAGTTTCCAAAAAGGTTTGGAATAAGGTTTAATTTGTTCGACATCTCTTGCGAACTTTTCATTTCGCAGGAGAGTGAATCTGTGGTCAATAACCTTTTGCAAATATTTTTGAATCCGCTTCAGTGCAGGATCACGAGAACGTTGATACTGTCTCCGACGAACATTTTTCAGACGAATCAGAAGCTGAAGATCGTCATCAATAATGGGAATAGGAATAGCAATATTCCTAGCATCCAAAATTGCATTAGTTAAAGATTCCAAGGCTGAATCAATATCAGCTTTGGTTTCTAAAACAAAATCATGATTTAAATTATTCTCAATATGATGCTGATACCTGTCCCAATTAGCTTTGTGATAATTAAACACAGAGCTATTGGGTCTGGTAACTGCTTCATGAGAAAGTGAAAAAGTTACTGGAAGATGATCAGAATCAAAATCAGCATGAGTCACTAAAGGACCACAATACTGACTTTGATTTGTCAAAACCAAATCAATTGTTGATGGATTTCTAACAGAAGAAAAGCAAGTTGGCCCATTCGGGTATAAAACCGAATAAAGACCAGAAGTGCAGTCTCTGAATAGAATTTTACCATTGGAATTTACTTTTGAATTATTCCAAGATTGGTGTTTGGCATTAAAATCACCGATGATGAAAAATCGAGATCTATGCCGAGTAAGTTTATTCAAATCCCCTTTGAAATAATTTTTATTTTCCCCAGTGCATTGGAAAGGCAAATATGCAGCTGCAATCATAATTTTCCCAAAAGAAGTTTCAAGTTCAATGCCCAAACTTTCAATAACTTTTAACTTAAAGTCACGTAACGTACTATAAGTCATACTACGGTGGATAACTATTGCAACTCCACCGCCATTTCGATTCATTCTGTTATTGGTTATAACTTAATAATCTGGATCACTTTTCAAATAAGTGCCAGTTTTTTAAAATGTTTCGGTTATAACAGCAACATGCACTTTATGAACTCGTAAAAAGTTGAAAAATTCATTTTCTTTCGCTTTTAAAGAGCGAGCATTAAAATTCATAATATTGATGGAATTACTTAGATCCATGATTAAACTTCAGGGTAAGAACAACATCATTCGCAAATTTTAATCCAATCTGGATTGCTTCCATCATGGATGTAGCATTACTCATTGTTTGAATCAAACCAAACAGTGAGTTTTGCAAAAAAGTCATTTTTTCAAACGTAACATCGCCGAGATCAGAAGATCCCAAAGCGTTGCCAGCAGAAACATTTTCAAATGATATTTGAGGTACCTGCCCAATTTCAGGAAGATTGGTAGAGGATTCAAAATTCGTGGATGAACCCGAACCCGAAACGACGTTGGCATAAGAAATACCATTAGTGGTTACCTAACTTTTCCATGGTGGGGTATTTCTAGCATTGTTCGAGTGAGACAGCACGAACGTTTGATTTAAAGATGCAGGTACAACCTGACTTTGAGAAAATTTCGGTTTGGATTTCGGCTGATGCTTAGCACGAGAATCCAAAACCTTTTTTCTGATGGGGCAATCCCAGAAATTTGATTTGTGATTTCCACCACAATTTGCACATTTAAATTGGGTGATTTCTTTCACGGGACAATTGTCCTTGTCGTGAGAAGAATCCCCGCAAACCATGCATTTTGGAACCATGGCGCAATGATCAGTACCGTGACCGAATGCCTGGCAACGCCGGCACTGGGTCAGATTCTGTCCATTACCGCCATGTTTCTTGAAATGCTCCCACTTTTCCCGTACATGGAACAAAAACTGAACTTTGTCCAAAAGTTTCAAATTGTTGATTTCATTTCTGTTGAAATGAATCAGATAAAATTGTGAAGTCAAACCAAAGCGAGAAATATTCCCGTTTGATTTTTTCTTCATTGGTATTACTTGGGGAAAGCCAAGCAACACCGTAAGTTCGTTTTTGATCTCATCCACCGACAAGTCGTTGGACCGCCTTGAATGGACGAGCATTCTTGGTCTCATACGTGTAGTGATTGTGTTTGTGGTTTTTCAAATAACCAACAAAAGTTTGGTGATCTTGTAAAGATTCCGTCAACAAGTGACATTCTCCTCTTCGACCAAGCTGGAACGAACCTTCAAATTGCATGTTTCCTTGCAATTCTTCAGTTGCGTTCGAAAGCTGGCCAAATCGGAGACGGATGTCACTACAATTGGCGGAGCCTTTACTCGTTTCTCGACGGCAGAAGGCTCAGTACGAGGAGAAGGATCCTTGTCAACAGTTTCGGATAAAACACCGAAACTGTTTGCCAATGGAATTGGAGGATTGACCTCACTTTCAGAATCAGAATCATACCTCGGATGAGGCCGAGGGGGATGACACTTCGCGATTTCATTGAAATCGCACCTAATCGCGTTAAATTCTTCCATCTTTGCTCATCGCACCTTCATCGCGGTTTTTTTCGCTCATCGTGCCAAATCGCGCCAGATCGCACTCATCGTGCTTAGATCGTGCTCGAATGAAAATTTTCATTCATGCAGTCAGAGTTGCCACAAAATATTCGTTCTAGCAGTTTCCCACGAAATTGGGCGCACTGCTTCAATGTTTATTTTTGTTGATTCGAGCAGTCTTCTGATGTAAACAAACAAAATTTCTAGTTTTTTCAGGACGGATTGCGGCAGATCCGTGAGACGCACTATGGGCCATCTCCATACAAACAGGCGGCCAAATTATTTTTTTGCTTTTTAAATGTTTTTTTGATACAAATTTAGGTAATTGTATGGTATTGAAATGATATACGTCGATTTTTATGACTTTTCATGTTTTTCAATAGTTGATTGTTTATAATAAATAGTCTTTTCATACATTTGCAAGTGAAACAGAATTGCATATATATTATATTGCAAGTTTATATTATTAAATTATGGATAAGCTCCCCCCCCCCCCACTTTAAGGACACAACCCCTCCCTCCTCTTTCTTTCACCCCCCCCCCCCTCTCCTCCTCCCCAACCAACAAATTTTTGTTAAGCGTAATAAATTCATTTTAAGTCAAATATTTATTATTTCCTGCTGTGTTTCTTTTTGTGAGTCCATGCCGTATAACTTGAGACCACCCCCCTCCCCCCCTCCCACCCTTATGGGCATAAATCGCGAATATTTTAATTGTTAAATCAAATAACAGAAAAATTAATTTTATCCAAAATATTAATTATGAAGTAAAACGATAAAATACAAACCATATTCTTAAAATTCATTTGATTATAGAGTTTGTGACAGCTTCAGGATATGTTAAAAGTACTTTTTATGATGTTTTGTACTAACCAACATAGAACTTAAATGTGGATCAGTTTCATGGATTGATCGCAGAAATTCATCATGCTAAGTCAACATTTTGCTGAATACTTTTTTCGGTATCAAACTGAGATTCTCCAGTTTCGCTTGAGAAACTTCGGTACGAATACCTTATTTTGACTAAGGTACTCAATTTTGAATGTAGGCAACAGAAAATTCCAATAAAGTCATTTCGAACTTCTTGAAACCAGGTATTGATTTTTGAAGCGACGATGCCCACGAAGTATGTAGCAAAGCAAGTGAAATAAACGGGCGCATATGTAGATTGCAGCAAATTTTGATAAAACGTAAATGTTCAAAATGGCATATCTCCGAAAACGCAAAAAATCGCAGGCTGGAAATTTCAGCAATGTTAGATTATAATCCAATCTTTCAAGTGATCTTAGTTTCATGTTTAGCATCGGTTAGCAAAAAAAGTACTCGATTAACAAACACAAAAAAATATGATTCGTCAAAAAAATGCTCCAATTATTCGATGAAAACTTCAGTTTTTGGTTTGGAAACAACATTTTATCTATTAATAGTTTCAAAGCTTATCTCATTACCTTTCCAACGATGTATATTTGTCCTAATAAAACATTTAAAATGGCTGAGCTATGTTAAAATTAAACAATCAGCCTTTTTTACGAAAAACGCTTGTTTTTTACTCCATTTTTTGACTTTCAGCTTGCGTATCTCCGTAATGAACAAACTTAGAGCTTTGAAAATTTGGATTTTTCTTAGTTAGAATGTTTACTTTCGAGAAAAAAATACCATAAAATATTTGGAGAAGGTCACTTTTTTGAAACTTGGCCACCCAATGTACCATAGTGAGACGGTAGTAAGCCGGAACTATTTGTTTCAGGTTTTAGTAATCGTTTAGTTGTTTTCTTTCGTTTGGGCAGGACGTAGATCAGCAGGGGAGCGATGGTGGGGACGGAGATGGCGCTTCGACGACCGCGGCGCCGATTTAGCGTTACATTCGATTGGACATTGGAGGCGGAACCAGCGGAAGTAGCCGGTCATTGCGACGAGCAGCTTGTTCATCGTAGATAGGAAGCCGTGGCTGCGCGGTCTGTCCCAAACCGTCTTCTTCTACCGTTCAGGGTGAAAAATTCCTCCTTCCTGGAGGACTTGCTCAAAAACGGAACGGTGACGAAGTTGAGTCGGTTGAGTTCAATCAGCGTCGAGTTGAACCCGTGGGGATTGTTCACGCAAGTTCTGGCAGAATCGCTGTGCGATCTGCAATCCGACGGTGGAGTCTTCTCGTCGTTGAAACTCGTTTTGCAACTTACGAACAAATCTCCCAAATTTGCCGGCATGGACCAGCCACGGCTCGTACGAGCTGCTACGGCACCTGCTGGCAAGTAGCAGCAAGGATTTAAGGCGTACCTGCTGGTCATCCTCCTCTCGCTCGGGTACAAAAAGCGCGTCGATCCGGACGCGGTCGAGGACACGATGAAGAAAAAACAGATTTGTACGGCACGCAAGCCTCCGACCGCATCCTTGGCCCGAACCAGTGACCGCAACCTTCGATCCGACAAAAAGGCAGTCCTGAACGGCTACGGTTCATCCACTTCTGGCGGAGCCACCCCAAAACTACGGAGCGACTCATCAAGAAGGCGACCAAAAATAAGGACAAGCAGAAAAACCCAACAAATCAACAACGACTCTACTGCCACCGCAGCAGGCGGTGACCCGGAAAGTGACGACAAAGGCGCCGCCGAATCGGACAAAACGACGACGTCATGTCGGACGCTGACGTCGAGGACAATCTGACAGCGAAAAAGTTCGTGGACCAAAACGGCTGCCAGTCGGCGGCCGGCCGGAAAAGCGTGACGATGCGCCGGAGAATTCGAATAAAGAAGGCGAGTCAAATGTGATGAGCTAGTTGTATTTGAGTGCTGAGGGCGTGGCCAAAATTAAGGAAATATGAACATTGTTGGGGCCAAATCCCCCAACTGGATTCTGCGGGTGGACTGTATTTTTCGGATCTGAGTGATAAAAAACACTGGGGCTTGCTTTTACACCTTTTACTTCACAAAACTTTCAAATTCCTGATAGACTATTTACACTGCGCGACGTGTCTCGTTCGCGTCTCGAAACGGAGTGACTTTTCGCTCTCTCTCCCTCTCCGCTCGTTCGTTTGCGCGCGCTTCGGCTCGCGCCGTTTTCGTCGTTGCGTCGTTTTGCGCTGTCACGTTGGCAGCGCCGTCGCTGACAGCGACGCAGGGCTGGACTCACGCACACTGGGAGGCAGTTGCGAAAATCCGGGCAAAACATTCGGCGTCGTGCCGAACATTCTCCCCCCGAGTTGAGGCGTCACGGCATCAGGTTCACCAACACGCTGGATCGGTCTCGGTTGTTCTTACTCGGAGACTCCGTCGATCGCTGGCAGTTCCAGGTTCATAGCGTCCAGACGAGCAAGCAACTCCTTTGCACTTGCTGGCATGGTGGTGGTCGTCTACGGTTGTGTGGAGCGATCTGCTGCGTTCAACTCCACGCCTGGGTCCCAGACCAATCGGGGTCTCTTCGTGGTGCTGCTGAAGATTGCAGGATCGTGCAATTTCTCCACAGCCCTTCCGAGTTTGTCTGCACAGTCGGCTCCTGACCGTGCGATGCTGTCGCGACAGCACCTGTAGTACAGCTCGGTCCGTTGGCTGCACCGGTACGTAGCGCTCTCGTGGCTCGTACACGTTCGCTGGTATTCGTTGATGTCGGTGTTCTTGTTGGCCTTCATTGCGTTCTGGTTCGTGGTCCAATCCACTTGGACGCTCAAACTTGCTGGCTCGGTGCATCCGCATTGTGCACCTTCCTCGTTGTTTTCTTCGTCGGGTTTGGTTGGCAGCAATGCACCTTCTTGCACTGCCAGGCACGTGTCAACGTCCGGCTCAACTTCGACGTGCTCAGCTGGCTGGCAGCTGGCAGCTGCTGGGTCGTCCGACTCGGCACTACCTCGTTCTCCTGACGAGGACTCATGCGGAACCACTGCCGGTTCCTCGGACGACTCTTCTTGTCGATTCTCGGGCTCGCGAGAATCTCCTGGCAACCACTGGGGGCTGCACAGGCCGGGTTTTGTCTCGGCACTACCTCGGTCATTTGACGAGGACTCGTGCGGAACCACTGCAGGTTCCTCGGGTGGCAGCATCTCGTGCGCTGCAAGGTGTGTCTCAGTCTCGTGAGACTCTCTGGGCAACCTCTTCCGGCTGCTTAGATCGGGGATCGACCTTTTAAGGGTTTGACACTGCTCGACCTGATCTCCACGGACCGGGAAGCAGTCGGTGTCCGAGCGGCAACCGTTGCACAGCGTGCACATCGGCTCGCCACGCTCGCTGTCCGCAATGGGCGGATCCGAACTAGGTTCTGAATGGGCACCTACCTTGGTATCAGGTGCACCTGGGTCTCGATCGTCAGCTTGGCATCTCTTGGCGTTCACAACATCCGGAACATCGCCGGCTCCGGAACCATCACCTTCGCCACGAGCCTCGTTCGTGGGAAGCGTAGTTCGGCTGGCCTCTTCCTTCGAGACCGGTTGTTGCTGTTGCTCGGGAACAGCGGCATGCACGGGCTGAGACAGCAGTGCGTTGTTCAGGGCCACAATCCGCAGGTTGGCTTCCTGAACCAGACTCACCACTCTGGCCCATTCGATGTCGTGGTTGAAACGTTCACCAGCGTCAGCGTCGCTTACCTTAAACTCGTCGCAAACCTTGTTGAACTCGCCGTAGTACTTCTCGACGTTCCACACGAAGACTTGGATCTGGGCAAACGAAGGCAGCTGGTGGTTCTCCTGGAACGCCTTCAACCTGTCCACGACCCGCGAAATCTTACCCTTGACGAAGTTTCGCTTGATGGTCAAGGAACGCGCTGACTTCTGCTCCATCTTGTCGGGATCTGATGTTTTGGATTCGCGCAGGAATCTGTTGCTCCGCTGTGGCCGCGCTCAGGACAACACGACAGCGGCAGCGTCCTGTTGCACTGGTTCTTCTTCTTCTTTCCAGCTGGGCACACTGGATCACTTTTCTCGAGCTGCCGGCTCACCAGCACTCTTCTGCTCGGGATCTTGCAGTCTGCGTCGCAGCACTGCTTGCAC
The DNA here is from genome assembly GCF_016801865.2 of Culex pipiens pallens. Taxonomy (NCBI): domain Eukaryota; kingdom Metazoa; phylum Arthropoda; class Insecta; order Diptera; family Culicidae; genus Culex; species Culex pipiens. The sequence continues at coordinate 80,562,120 of NC_068937.1, read as the reverse complement.
TTTCCGCTACTCTCACAGCAGATCACTTTTGTCACTTTCTGTCCGGGTTTTCTGCGCCTCGCGCTCACTTTTCTTCGGGTACAGTGTGGCCGATGGGACCGCTACCGTCGGTTTCTTCAGCACGCTGCTCTATTGGCTCACCACACAGACGCAGGGCTTCTTCGTGGCCAATGGGACCACTCTTCGTTCCTTCTCACGGCGTGGATATCGGATCCACCCGTCGGAACTTCCTGCCCGACGTGGCCAATGGGACCGTCCTTCGGGGCTTTTCGCACGTCACCCTGCTCACAGAGCAACGCACAACACTTCACCTTGTGGCCAATGAGACCACTCTTCTAGCTCCTTTTCACGGCGTGGACATCGGGTCCACCCGTCGGAACTTCTGCCTGACGTGGCCAATGGGACCTCCGTCAGGGCTTTTCTGCACGCCACGGTGGCCAATGGGACCACTTTCCACGCACACTTCTGCTCGGGGCGGCCGATGGGACCGCATCAGCCGAGGCTTTCAATTTTTCACTTCACACTGTTCTGCTCGGGTGGCCAATGGGACCACCTTCCACGCACGGTTCTGCTCGGGATGGCCAATGGGACCGCATCCGCCGAGGCTTTCACTTTTCGTGCAGCAAGATGGCGGCGCACGCCCATCTCTCACCGACGAACACACACACTTTTGTTCTTCACCAAATTGGCGTCGCAAGCCCATCTCTCGTCGACGAACACATTTTCTTCGGTCGACAAAATGGCGGCACACCTCTGTTTTTGCTTGTGGGGCAAAATGGCGCGAACGTCCCAGATTTGCCGACACACACACACACACTCTTTTGCTCAGATGGCCAATGGGACCACCTTTCTCGCAACGTTCACGTCCATTTTCATCTGCCGGTGGCCAACGACCACTTCCGGCTCACTACTTTGCTTCCGGCGGCCAATGAGACCGCTTTCGGTGCACTACGCGCCGCTGGTTCGACCAAACGCGCGTTCCGGACCGTCGATCTGCTGGATCACCACACAGACACGGTTTTTTCCAACGCTGTTCCGGGCCGCGTGGAACGCCCTCCGGGAATCGGCGTCTTCCGGATCACTGCTCGCGAACTTCTTTTTTCCCGAGCATTCTTCCTCCTCGAGACACTCGCGACGATTCGACCTCCGGTGGTCTGATCGATAGGCCAAGGTCTATCCGGGTTGAAGGACCAAATGTTGGGGCCAAATCCCCCAACTGGATTCTGCGGGTGGACTGTATTTTTCGGATCTGAGTGATAAAAAACACTGGGGCTTGCTTTTACACCTTTTACTTCACAAAACTTTCAAATTCCTGATAGACTATTTACACTGCGCGACGTGTCTCGTTCGCGTCTCGAAACGGAGTGACTTTTCGCTCTCTCTCCCTCTCCGCTCGTTCGTTTGCGCGCGCTTCGGCTCGCGCCGTTTTCGTCGTTGCGTCGTTTTGCGCTGTCACGTTGGCAGCGCCGTCGCTGACAGCGACGCAGGGCTGGACTCACGCACACTGGGAGGCAGTTGCGAAAATCCGGGCAAAACATTCGGCGTCGTGCCGAACAAACATCAAGCAGCAGGAAGCATGCCAAGGCACGACGTCAACGGACCGTGAGTCATGCCGATTGGGACAATACGCTGGCGCCGCGATACCAGTGCGAAGACAACGAGTATCCGATTCAATCCTGCTTAAACGCGTTCACCGCGGTTGAGTTGGCACCAGATCCGGTCCCGCTTTGCGCCGTCCGCAATCCGTGGCTTCTACAAGGTAGTCGGTGCAGTTGCCCTGCTCCTCGCGATACAGGAAGTACCCAGTACAGTTGCGAACCAGCGCGATTCCGAGCAGCGCTAGCCATCGTTGTTTGGTGACCGAGATTAGCTCCGATGTCGTAGTGCCGGATGTTTGTTAGGGCTCGTCCTGAAGCTGCAGCTTGGACGACTATAAGTCATAAGAAAACTGCGTTTAATTCCTATTCTCTCGTTTTTCAGCTTTTACATTGATTGAATTCACGACTTTTGTTAATTTATAATGAAAGACATTTTTTTTATTTTTTTATTAGATTGTCTAATCAGATTCACTCTTAGATTGACTCCATATTCTTTTAAATTTTCATGCATGCGTCTCAATCTTCCGCCAAAATATCCGGTCAGTCCCACGGCGCCTCCTCCAAATTGTAGCCCTGGTTTGCTAACGCCAACTCCGGTAAATCTACCACCGGCACGTGCTGCTTCCTCCTCCTCGGTCAAGTGGCCACCTGCTCTGGATTACGACATCTAGCGGAGACGGTTATTGCGTAAAGTTATGATGATCGTCGGTGTACATTTCGATGCCCTGTTCCGCCGTAATTGTTCCCACCACCACCGTAGTTGAAGTTGTTGTAATTATTTGGCGGAGCCGATGAAGATCCGGAGTTGATGTGGCCGGTACTTCCCGGCGGTGCCGTGTTGGGCGGAAAGTTGAACGGCGGTACAGATGACCGGCGTAGATTTGATGGTGGTGCTTGACCGGGTCCGGTGGTTTAGTGGTTAGCGTGGTAGCCTATAAATCCCAGTATGGCCTGGGTTCAATCCCAGACGGACCCGGTGGCATTTTTCGAGACGAGATTTGCCTGACCACGCCTTCTATCGGATGGGGAAGTAAAACGTCGGTCCATTTGCGTAAAAGAGGTTCTGGGTGACTTACCACATATAACCTTCGGACGCCTAGAAATGAGCAGAAACTTGCAACAGAGACCACAAAAGACCCGGGGTTCGTTAAAGTGGATTACTTTGCTTTTTTTTTGCTTGACCGTAGGGAGGACCGTGGCTGAAACTGTTGGGACCTTGGTCTAAGTTTTGATGGGTGGAAGGCGACACTGGTCGTGATCGTTGGTTGGCCAATTGCCAATGCTGTTGCTTTGTGACTGTCAATCGGTGAGTCCCGGGACTTGAACATAGGTTTGTCGTCACCGCCGTTGAATCCACAATCTTCGTCGTTGCAGTTGCACTCGTTCTGATTGTCCCACAGTTTCATCTCTTCCTGATGCTCGCGACGTTACTTCTCCTTTTCCCGCTCGCAACTTTTTTTTTGCTCTTCCGCAGGACGATTTTGTCCTCGACTTCGTCCGTGTAGAATCGTAAATCCAGAGACGAGTTAATGCCAAGCTACGATGGAATGCCCGTCGTTGGACCGGCGCTGCCGGCGGTGGAGTTCGCCGTTTCATCAGCGATGTGGACAACAGGAGCGGTTCGGCTTCCGGTGGTTCCGTCGGTTCTTTTTTAGTGTTTTTAATTTTGATGAAGTTAGGAACAATATCCAGCTATGCCCGGCTCGCAAGAATGTCCAGCCCGTTTATGAAGTACCGGTTGAAAGCTTCCGGATTCCAGCTCAGATCACGCTGAAAATTAAAAGTGGCCTTCAATTATTAAACAAATATTGCGCCCCTTACAGAGGGAAGAACTTGCGTTGCACTTGTATCACCCGGTCCTACATGATGATCGCAAACGGGGCTATCTACAACGGTTGGCAAAATCCAATTCCGGAATGACCCCATTGTTGTTCGTTCCTAAGCTGTCGGGCATGTCGGTCTAATCCTCAGGCCCCATGCCCGGAATGGCCACTCGTCCAACCTTTCCGACAGCGTGTTGAGATTGTACTTGTCCCTTTCTTGGTCACCCGGCCGATTCCTCGTCCAGAACTTGATCGTATGGTGGTTCAATCCGGAGCACAGGATGTGCTACCTTTCTGGTCTGTGGCAGATTTGCTGCTCCAACAACTCCGGCTGAAGTTAGAAATGTCCATGGAATCTACAGTATAGATTCTACACCAGCTTTTGTTTCATGACAGCCAGAATTCCGTCGGACACGTTGAAATTTGTTGTTGTTATTTTTTCACTGCTCGATTCAGCGAAAACTGTCATTCGGTTCCTGCCAAACTAATTCGAGCAGTGGACAGCTCAAATCGCGCGATTTTTCTACATCGCGCTCACATCGCGATGAAATCGTGCCAAATCGCGCCAATCGCGGCCAATCGAGGGAAATCGTGGACATCGCGGCTAAATCGTGGGCTCATCTCGGGAGTGTCATTCCCCTCGGATGAGGCTGTTTTCTTTTTCTGTTTCCGTTAGCCGGTTTAGCGTTCAAACGCTTCACCGACGTAACGACCAAATCTTCAGAAGATTTGCGTTTACCCTTGGCGTTTACCTTTGTTTTGACGCATTTTGCAAGCAAAGTTCTCTTAAAAAGATGGCTTCGTTTGTAAAATACAACAAAATTTCAGGTGGGGTTAGTCTTGAATAGACTGTTTAGAATTTGAGAAAATAACTCAGGTAGTCTTTAACGGTACACATCAACCATAGCTTTTGCACCCAGATTTCTGATACAGACATTTTAGTATTTTCAAAAATACGGGAACTATCGATATGATTTTTTATTCATCCGCTAAATTACTGTCTTCAAAGTTATTTACAACAAAGTTTGACTAATTTTACAATCAGGTTCTTGCAGGATTGGGATGCACCGAAGGGGGTAGGGGGCGTAAGGGAAATGTGCTAAAGGCTGATGATGTGTTGGGTTGAGAAGATGGGGCGCAGTCAGGGAAATTATGGGAAATATTAAGAGCGAGTGAAAGTGATAAGAAAAGACCCTTCTGCTGCTTGACAAAATTTGTTTGTGCTGGTGATAGTCGGGCGGCATGCTGTCATCCAGAAGGAAAAGAAAAAGCTTACATTGCTTACGTCAGTGAAGGAAGTGAAACACGATGATCTCATCAGCAATCTACAAAACATAAACAAACCATTTGACAATCGGAAACATTCTAGATATGAAGAAATTGGTTGTAATTAAACGGATGTATAATATTGCTAACCGTTGCATTCTGTTACAGGAGACTGATTTTATTTAGAGATCACTTTTAAATGTTATCAATATCTATATCGGATCCTTCGGACGATTCCGGGATCAAGTAAATTTCATCGGTCTTAGAATTAAACTGATCCTTGTCTTGTGCCAACATTTCCCACCCCCGATACGTTGTGTTATCATACCGTTTCATGTTTGCAATCACCATGTCCCACCAGGTAAACGCGGGTCTGCAAGGTCGGAGCTTTTGAGCAAAAAATTTTGTGGCGGCTTTTACGGGATGATCTTCTGGACGACGTTTGGCGTGACCAAACCACCGCATCTGACGAGCACGGGCTTTTCTGGTGACAGTCCTGTTTTGCAGCAAATCATTGATAGGTTCTTCTGGTGAATGGCCCTCAGCATGGACACAATGGGGAGCAATTTCGCGCACTATCTGCCGTTCGTAATTTCGTAACGAGGTACGGCTCTGACGAGTTAAGACAGAAGTTTCAGTTCCGTACAACATTGCCGGCGCCAGAACGGTTTCATAAATTAGGCGCCCGAGTTCCCAAGTGGGCTGGTGTTGTTGTACAAAGTCCACCACCGCTTTAGAAGCTCGTATAGTGTTCCGGCATCGCATCCATGTAGTGAGAGGTCGATTTAAACGGTTAGTCAGGGATATTCCCAGATACTTCATGGACTTCTGCACGTCGTAGTCTACCCCCAACAGCGTAACGGTTTTCACGGAAGGGCCCATCGGATCGCGAACAAGCAACTGACACTTATCTCTATTAAGGTTAAATCCAACGGTTTCGAGGTAGGACTCCATGCAGGCAACGATCTTTTCTAGCGAAACGACATCTTCAGTCAGGATTAGCACATCATCGGCGTAGACAAGCACCAAGGGCAATGACAAGCGGTTTTTCTGGTTCAGGACAAAAATGCCCAACTCCTCCTCGACGCTGATCATAACTGCCTCAATGATAAGGTCGAAGGCGAAAGGACTGATCGGACATCCCTGCCTTACTCCACCAAGTCGCGGTTCCGGATGCGAGGTCTCCCCCTGGAAAATGGTCTGCTCGATGTCACCCCGTAGACATTCGACCACGCGGTTAATCACACAGTGTGGAACCCCTTTGTCTGGAATAAACAAATTCATTAGGCTGTATTATACAGAAATAGTTACTTTGTACCTTTGAGTATGGCGGGTAGACACTTCAAGTTAACGCGGTCGAATGCTTTCTCCAAGTCCAGGGACATAATATAGAGGACGGTTCCCT
>NC_068937.1:80511052-80555928 GCF_016801865.2 Culex pipiens pallens | reverse complement strand
CGGGAAGAGTAATAAATCGGTTGACAGATTGTTCGCTAGAAGCAAAAACGCCAAACAAGAAAAAGACAACTGCGGTCAAAAAAGGTTTGCTCGTGGCACGTCAGTGGCTAAACATTCCTAAGTGCCATGGTAAACTTCACAGCAACTGCACAGAAAGTTTAACTCCATCCCGGTCGGTAAATGTGATCGTCTGGCGTAGGCAGACGTTTGTCGTGCAGTTCAGACACACTTGGCACACTTATTCTTGCCAAGTTTTGCGTACCGCCAGACGAATCGTGCGAAATTTCTGCCAGCTGTCTGGCAAAATAATCAATTGGTTCAATCGGTTGAACCGTGCACGACCGGTTTGTGTCATATCCGCCAGAAATCATGGCAGAAATTTGTTGCTAATCTGGGGTAAATTTTGCCAGATGGCTGGCGCAAGCCCACAGGCAGCTCGATAGGTACACTCAACCCCTGGTGGTTGGTCACTTTTTCGTTTGACACTTTTTTAGTTTGTACCCCGTTGGTTGGTCAAAGTCAAACTAAAAAGTGACGAACTGTCACTTTTTACACGGCGCTCACGCACACTATCAAAACAACTGTTTAGTAGTGTGTGTGAACTCCGTGTAAAAGGGGTGTCAAACTAAAACGTGACCCCGTTCGTTTGACAACAGTTGGAGTCAAACCATCGGGGTTTGAGTGTATAGAGGAGCGTTCTTTTATTACGTAACACAACATTTTGGATGTTTGACTCCGACTCCCCTCCCCCCCGCCCCGATTTTTTTTTCAATTTACTATTTCTGGACCCTGAATTCAGAACCATCATTGACAGTCATTGCCCCAACAGTGAAAGACACCATCTACGACCTTAAAGGTAGTTACCCTGATAGACGGACTGACAATGACCCTCTACAAGACGGCCTAAAATTCGTCGAAAAATCCCTAGAATAGGGCTGAATTGCGTGCCAATATGCAACAATTGGGTACTAAAGCCCTATGAGCATTTCTCTACCAAAACCGGAAATGGATTTTATTTGTATTTTTTTGATTTGGCTCAAACTTTGTGGGGGCCTTCCCTATGACCAAATAAGCTATTATGTGCCATTGGTTCACCCATACAAGACTCCATACAATTTTGGCTGCTGTCCATACAAAAATGGTATGTAAATATTCAAACAGCTGTAACTTTTCAGTGAATTTTCTGATCAATTTGGTGTCTTCAGCAAAGTTGCAGGTATTATTGAGGACTCTTGAGAAAAAAATTGGTACACGGAACAAATTTTTTGCAGATTTTTTAATTGACTTTTTTTTCACTAAAACTCAATTTCCCAAAATATGTTTTTTTTTGATTTTCGAGATTTTTTTATATGTTTTAGAGGACAAAAATCCGCAACTTTTGAGCCATAGAGAAACATGGTCAACATTGGAAAAATAGTGATTTTTGGAAAAAATAATATTTTGAAATTTTTTTAATCAAGCATTTTAAATGGGCGTAATATTCAATGTTTGGCCCTTTTAAAATGTTAGTCTTGATTTAAAAATTTTCAAAACATTTTTTTCGAAAAGATCGGAAAATTTCACGAATGTTTCATTGAAAATCGGACCAATAGTTGCTGAGATATCGTCATTAGAAAATGGTGGGTTGTTTTGGTGAGATTTAGAAAACTTCAATTTTCGTGTTTCTTTTTCTTGAAGCGGCTCTATCTCAGCAACCACAGGTCCAATCTTCAATTATGTCTTTTAGACATTTTTATAGCAAATTTTCTGAATTTTTCAAAAAAAATATTTTTAGAAATAGTTACTCATGGTCACTATTTTTAAAAATCGAAAAAACTGCAAATATTTCACTAAAAACAAACTTTCGGTGGCTATATCTCGAAAACGGAGCTCTCTATCAAAAAATCTGTAAAGTACTTTTCGATTGCAAACTCAATTTTGCATTTACAAAATAATGTCAAATTTGTTTTTGCATAAAACTTCAATTTTTTCCAATAATCACTATTTTTTCAAAAAATCGACGTTTGAGAAAATCAACGATGACGGGCCGAAATGAATGTCCTGCGATTGTCGGATGCTCACGTTTCGAAATTTTAAGTTATTTAAATAAAAATGGTTATATTTTGATAAATACATTTTTATTATCCTGTTTTTACAACAAATAATCCGCAATCTTGGTTATACTAGAAGAAAAAGTTGATAATCCATGACCAACAATTTCAGCAATAGATGAGAACCAAAAAACTCCTCTCCTTACCATACACAAAGAAAAAATACTGTAAAATTAACAAGATCGTTCGTTGGATTAACAGTTTGCGTTGGTGAATATTCGTTGAAAGTTCAAACTTTTTAATTTAAAAGTTGGAAAGTTTTTGATACTACCATGCATTTCTGGAACATAAGCGTTGTATCGGTATATTTTTTTTACTTTTTATATAAGAAGAAACTTTTTATGGCAGGAATAAAAAACGTTTAACATTTAACAATATTTTAATATAAAACCAGTATGTTTTCGTTTTTTTTTGTATTTAATGCATCTGCTTATGGTTGGCAACTTCCGCGTCCAAGCTGTACCGTTTCTTATGGTACGCCACCGATCACGTCCGAAGACCCCAGGCTGAGCAGGTAACGGATGGACGTTTCGTTGGGCGCTGGGTTTTTTTTTTTTTTTTGAGTTGGCATCCCCGGTGATGTACCTGAACAAGTAGTTCCCAATCCTGGAAGCGCATCCGGAACTTGACGCTGATGAGGCCCTTGGAACGGGATTCGATTCTAGCGCTTCGTCCTTCTTTGAGGATGACACAGGTTTCGTCAGCTAGCCGTCCAAGTTTATTCGGCCAAAGCTGCACCGGCACGAGGTGAGCGTTTGCGGGCGGGTTGTTGCTGAAAGAGTTTGAAAGTAGGTGAAGCCGGCTACATATTGAACGCATTCTCAATACTCACTAGTGACTTCTTCGGTGTTCCAGGTGCGTCGGTTCTCGTTCCAACTTCTGGAAGATATACGGGTATGACAGATCCAGGACCAACGGCATTTCGTACAGACAGACCATCTTCGATTATACCGCTCATGGCGTCTTTTTCAGGGGGGTAGTATTTTTTGAGAAATAGCAAGAAAACTGTCATATACATAGCATAGCATAGCATAGCATAGCATAACGGGTCTGCACCACGCTGTAGGGGGTGCCACAATGGTCAATTCAATATTCTTAGACAATTTGATTGCTGCCCGGTACAACCAAGAATATCTAAGAACGTAAATTTCCACACTGTGCTCCAAGGCTACGCCCATACAGTCCCGTGGGGATTTGGGAGGGGATGTTTTTGTTGTTCACTAGTGGCAAAAGTGCAGGGAACCCATGCGACTTTTAAAAGTGAACGGAATATTTTTGGGAGGTTTGGAATGGGGGTTAGAGGAATTTCATCGGGCCGATGAAAATGGTTGAGTGCGTAATGTATTTAATGATTTGAATGTTTGTAAGTGTAAATGTGAGTCTGTAGTAAGCATATAGTTTTGTAATAATGATAAATAATAAATATAATAAATATAGTAAATAAAATAAATATAATAAATACAATCAAGATGATTCCAGGAAGCTGTAAAAAAAAACAGTGATTTAAAATATAAATGCTCCAGATGGTTCCCATGCTGTTTTAGAAAGTTTCGTTAATTTAAGCAATTTGATCATATATGGTATGAGGAGATGGTATATTACAGGAAAGGAATAGGATAAGGAATAATATGAACATTTAAATAAATCATATAGTGAGTAGACAAATTTACATGTAAACATTTGATTTAAAATAATTCCAGGAAGCTGTAAAAAATTAAAATAATTTTAAAACTAATACTCCAGATGGAAACACAAATAAAACAACAAAGACACAAGAAACGCGGCTTCGCACCTTCCACATAATTCGACATGAACACGATCACGAATACAGCACAAAAAGAACGCCACAAAAATCCATCTTTCCGCGCAATAATATTCATTAGCACAATGACACCCTTCAATACAGCACAAAAAGAACGCCCCAAAAATCCATCTTTCCGGCGCTGCTGCTCACACGATAATGACGCGCAATAATATTCATTAGCACAATGACCCCCCTCACCGCACCGCATGAACACGATCACGAATACAGCACAAAAAGAACGCCACAAAAATCCATCTTTCCGGCGCTGCTGCTCACACGACACTGACGCGAAATAATATTCCAATAGCAAGAAAACTGTCATATACATATACAATTCCCCACGAAAACAGCATGATTCGAAAAAAAAGTTCTCCGATCGGGCTCAAAATTTTTCTGGGGGATCCTTGGCCGAAATAATTAGACCCGTATTTTTTTGTTTGGCCATTAGGGTGACCTACGCCGTGTTAGGGTGGTCCGAAAAATGGCAATTTTCATCGATTTTCGCAAAAACTACTTTTTTCAAAAAATCATATCTCCGCGCCATTTCATCCGATTTTAGCTGTCCTAGACGCAAAAGAAAGGTGATTAGTTTGGCTATTTGGGAAAAATAGTAAGAAGTTTCGAAAATCTAGCTTAACATTTGAAAAGGTCATATGAAAACTTAAAATGCTGTTTTGAAGGTCTCGGGACCAAAGAGCCTATGTCTGAAAATATTTTTATCAGATTCCTTGGAAAATTTCACATAACATATCAAAAAATGGTGAAGTTATGTTTTCGATACTCTGAGATACGATTTTTCGAAAATAAAAACTGTGTTTTTCGACGCGCCACGCGCAAAAATTGGAAAATGACGAAAACGGGAAAAAATCGACTTTTTTCACTAAAACTGCGATAAGTTTAAAATTTCAGCGATGACCTATACATGTTAGGATACTAAAATTTTCGTAATTAACAGACGCAACTTTTGGTACCATAACATCTATAGGTCATCGCTGAAATTTTAAAGTTATCGCAGTTTTAGTGAAAAAAAGTCGATTTTTCCTCGTTTTCGTCATTTTCTAATTTTTGCGCGTGGCGCGTCGAAAAACACAGTTTTTATTTTCAAAAAATCGTATCTCAGAGTATCGACCATTTTTTGATATGTTATGTGAAATTTTCCGAGGAATCCGATAAAAATATTTTCATACATAGGCTCTTTGGTCCCGAGACCTTCAAAACAGCATTTTAAGTTTTCATATGACCTTTTCAAATGTTAAGCTAGATTTTCGAAACTTCTTACTATTTTTCCCAAATAGCCAAACTAATCACCTTTCTTTTGCGTCTAGGACAGCTAAAATCGGATGAAATGGCGCGGAGATATGATTTTTTGAAAAAAGTGGTTTTTGCAAAAATCGACGAAAATTGCCATTTTTCGGACCACCCTAACACGGCGTAGGTCACCCTAATGGCCAAACAAAAAAATACGGGTCTAATTATTTCGGCCAAGGATCCCCCAGAAAAATTTTGAGCCCGATCGGAGAACTTTTTTTTCGAATCATGCTGTTTTCGTGGGGAATTGCTGCATATGAAAGTGTGGAACATCCCCGTTCATTTGCGGGGCGAACGAAAATCTTTGGTCGGGAAAAATCAAAGTTATCCTCATTTGAAGTTTTTGAACTTTTTTCCTATGGGGCGAAATTTCGTCTATTTCAATTTAGTATTGTTATAAGTCTACATGGGCATGATTTATGGTTCAGCTCATATAATTTCTTATGGGAAATGATGCAAGGAATATTTTTCCTGGAGCACGCAAAGTGATTGAAAATAAGGGAAAAAAGTTATAAAGGTTTTATTGAAAATTTGGGAGATTATCTGATACAAATGCACACCCCTTTCCCAAAAACGGCAATGCTTTTGATATTCAGATCATTATTTCGATGAATTCTTTTTTAAGAAATGTTTCTGGGCCCATTGAGTATATAAATCACTACAGAAAAATTTAATTGGTTGGGTTTATGCTCAACTGTAAGTCACATTTATGAATTTTGGATTTCAACCGAATCAACATATTTTTGTGTGTTTTGGTTATAAAATGTACCGTTTACATTAATTTTCTCATTTGTATTAGTCTTATTAAAACTCACAATCACAAGAGATCTCGTACTTATTTTGAGGTCAGATGATACTATTGTAAATCAAAATCAAATCAAACCATCCACATTAACGACCCCGGGTCTTTTGTGGTCTCTATTGCAAGTTTCTGCTCGAACCAAGGAGTTCGAAGGCTTGAATGGGGAGAGCACCCAAACCTCTTTCTACTCCAAGGAACCTTCCACTCCAGTGTTTGAACTGACGCAACCTTTGGATTGCGAGTCCAACCGCCGCCAGCGATTCCACCGGAGTAGGCTTGGTTTGGTGTGTTGTTTGTACTTATGGCATGGAGACGACTCCTACACCTAGAATGACTTAACGGCCTAACAACCAAGGCCGGGACCGACATTTTACTTCCTCATCCGATGGAAGGTTGGAGCAGATGGGAATCGAACCCAGAATCATCCGCTTACAAAGCGGACAGCGTAATCATTCGGCCACGCACTGCCACTGTAAATAAAAAGATCAATTATTTGTGTTTTTAGCAAAACATTTAGTTGAGTTACACAAATCTTGGGGACAAGATTTCGGAGTAAAGAATGATCCTACACGGTCAAGTGTCAGAGTTCTACTGATTTGTTTATTTTTAGAATTTTTCTTAAATACTAGCTAGAAAGATCTAGAATGTGGTTCTGGATGAAGAGGCCTCGTCACGTACTTCGGTGATAATAGGTCGTAACTTATGACCTGCCTGGAAGGGATGTGCAGTTGATTTTACATCTGTAACTTACGGTCAAATACGCCCGCTCAGTCGCAAGGACTCCCAGAAATATCCCAAGATCGGCTTAATAGGGGAAGGAAAAGACCATGTTTGCTCTCCTTAATGCGGCACGTTTATTCAGCCCTCAAGACCCTAATTCCCTACTCCTAACAACCTAACCAACTAACCTAGTGTGTGTGGTGTGTACGGGCCCGGTGGTTGAACTGCTGCACCCTGCTTGCAGGCAGCGGTCTCGATCGCCGGCGCTGCTTCCTCGATCCGGCGCAGTGTCCTTGTCCCTCGGGGACACGTGGTTTCTCGCGCCGGAGTACAGTTGTCCGAATCTCCTCGTGGTCTTCTCAACCGCTCTGCTCCAACTCGTTCGTCTGCGCACAGTTCCCGTCCGGAATCTGGGTCGCTCGTGGACCTGCTTCGCTTCGACCGGGTGTACCGGGCACAATGGGGCGGTGTGTTGACGGACCGCACGCGTAGCGCAACACCGGTAGACACCTTCGGTCCGGTTCGTGCAGGTGGTGACGGCTGCACAGGCTGTCCAAGCCTCGGTGATCAAGATGACGATAGATCACTTACAAGACTCGTACGGAGAATCGATTGCCAACTAGGCAAGACTTGGCTTACTTGGCCACGCGGTCGCGGGTTATAAATATACTTTTCGCTGATCGAACTTCCAGGTGTTGTTCGGTTTATGGCTCTCGTACAAGTGGACGAGTCTAGCTGAGAAGGTCGTCCAGGAAGCCTCGACCTCCTCTCAGCACTTAGTCGTGCCTTGCGTTCTACGCAAAGAACGCACAATTTGCAGTTCAGTGGCAGGGTAGGCATAATGAGGCGTGTAATGTTACCTAAATTGTGTGTTGTGTGTTTGATATGACCGTTGTGCCGACTTTCTGCAAGATCTAGCTCCAAGGGGTAGGACAGTGAGTGATTTTGAGAAATGTTGAATAACATTGAGTTAAATTGAGCCACACAAGCTACTCAGAATTTCTCAATCATCACCTTGATCTTCATGAACGACGTAACGAATTTTGACATTGACATTTGAACGTTGACACTGACAATTCGCAAAACACAAAAACAGCGGGAGCGGAATTTTTTCCACAACGCACAAATTCGGCGGAATAAACTCTTGGTTTTAGTGTCGATTCCGTGCCGTGAGGTAAGTTCTTTAAGGAGAAAAGCGACATTCAAAGAACTGTGTAAAATATAGTAGTTTTTTTTTCAGGTGGCGATGGCGATTACGGTCAAACGAGTGCAAAAAAGCGGAACGGGCCGGACCTCGAGGTGTTGAATTCAACACCGTTCATCTATCCTTTTCCATCACGTCGAAACCATCAAAAAAGTCCGCGGGCCAACCGGTCGAGTAGAAGGAGCAGAAGCTAGCGACCGCCGCTGCTGCTTCCGGCTCGGTGAGATGAAGAGCTGCTGATAAGAAACCGGCCGCGGCTGAGAGGAAGCCAGCTGAGGGAGGCAGGAAGGCTCTGGCCACTGCTCCACGTGCCGGTCCTGTTGAAGGCACTGATTGCGGGAAGGTTTCCGGCTGGGTTGCTCAACTGAAATAGGAACGCGGAAGGACGGAACTCAGATCGTGGCCAGAGCATGACAGTTCTCTGGAATAACAACGGGTTCAGAAGCGCATGATGAAAGTTTGGACATTTGGGTCGCCAAAGATGGTGAAGATTCCGTTGTATTCAAGGAGGATGAATTTGTACCTTATCCTAGACCATATCAAAGGTAGCGTAACAATAAAATGACTTGAATTTCCCGAAAAGTAGTTTTAATTCCACAATTCCAATTTTGACCGAAGATGTCTTCACTGTGGTTGTGAAGAATTTGCGCTCCGCGTTTTTTTGGTTTCTCCTCGTTTCGAATTTTTCATCGTAACGTTTTACGGTTCGCGATTTTTAGACTTTCCGGCGGGACAGTTCCGTGAGAAACTCTTTCGGTAGTGTAGTGGTTTTGAATGGTACAAGAATTCAGACGGATTTTTGCAGGTTTTCATGTGATTTGGGTGTTGTGAAGAAGTGACACTTTGATGAGAAATCTCGGTCACCGAACGGAGTTTTTTGAAGCCATTTGTTAAATTTTGGTCAGAAATTTCTGCCGATATAGGAGGTGCCCTTTAAGAGAAAAGCGTGGATTTTCCAATTTTTTATTGATGTAAAGTTGTGATAATTGCTGAGGAAAATGTTGATGGAGTTGAGTAGTGAGTGAAGGGGGCGGGATCAGGCAACGTTTGCTGAGATTGACAGCTCAAAATGCAGGCGGCTCGAGAAGTCGCCGGATTCGTGACGAAATAGTGAATGTAATCGCTGCCGGTTTGACGGATGATGCTGCTTTTCGGGTGAAAAACTTCCAATTGGTAATATGGAGCAGCCGTGACTGACTGGTTACGGTGTTCGCTTTGTAAGCGAATAGTCCTGGGTTCGATTCCCATCTGCTCCAAACGAGAAAGATTAGGAAATATGAATTTTTGAAACTCTAAACATGAACGAAACATCAAAGTCGCTCGAATCGGGGTTCGATCCCCCGTCCTTTGGATTGGTAGAATTAGGAATACTACTACTACAAACTATATACGTGCTGGGTCTTTGTCCATTTGACAAGGACTCGGAAGTGCTAAATAACGTTTGAATCCGATTGATGCAAACGTTCTTTAGGGCGGGGCTTGTCGAATCAAGCTGAAGTACCTCGCGCACGGCTAGCCTGCGTAGAAATGGGTCACCGAAGCTCGGCAGAGCTAACACCTGCCAAATGCCTATGCGAGTTATTTGCATGTATAAGATTTAAAATATAAAATACATGGAAACAACTCAATTTGTAAGAAGCGACCGCGTGGTCCCGTTTGGTTGGTTGCACACACACACACACACAAGATGTCTTCACTGTGGTTGTAATTAGGTCCTCCAACCCATCAATGATGCTTTTTGCGTCGGATGTGGCAGCTCTCCCCGGAGATTCTCGTTCCGTTCTGGTGATGACGGTTTCGGTGTGCTGCAGGATCATGTTTTCATTCGCGAGAGCGGCCATCAAGCGGAGCCAAGCCTTATCGAGCGAATTGGCCCACATCTCCGTCCCGTGGTCAGTGTCCAACAGGGAGTGGCTGCTTCCAGGGCGTTTCTGAAAAATCGAATGAACAAAGGGAAAAACTTGCTGAACAATCTGCTGGAGAAGTCGACTGACGAGCAGAAGATTAACCGATGGAACTGGGGAACTGGCGGCCAACTGGATGCCATTGAACGACCGGATGCAATCCGAAATTGTCCGCACCGGCGATAATCTCCGGAATCTTTTCTCAATTAGTTGATTTACCTTCTGTACCTTCAGCCACTTCAGCACCACTTTTTCTGTAAATGCAGCCATCTGTCAAAACAACAACATTCGAAAATTCCGTAACCAAGCTATAAAAAAATCAGGAGAAAAATTGAGTAACTTTGAGTAACATTGAGTCATTTTGAGAAATTGAGTCACTCGGTTGCTCACTGTCCAACCCCTTGTCTAGCTCAGATATTTAATTGTTTTGGGTTATTGGTTGATTTTTGGGCTTTATTTGGACTTTTTGGGGTTGATCTACCTTAGTTTCCCTATCTAGCTAATTAGCATTGTGGTCTACCTTCCCGTTTTTAATGAGAAAACCCCGGGACATACAGGTTGAACCTGGTGAAAGCGTGGACGAAACAAACTGTTTGGTCACACAAAGTTGTACCTCCTCCTGTCCTTCGGGGTCCGTAGCGTCGTAAATTACATGAGGTGTTGTGTGGGAGCGTCTGTACGTGGCTGGTGTGGTCTATGCGTAACTCGATCCTCCGACGAAGGCTGTCCTGAAGATGGTAACATAAGCGGTCCTCTGGCGTCGACCATCTTGATGTTGATGTTTGCTTTACGTTTCCTCTTGATGATGCTGGTGCCTTTGACTACTGCGGTTATAATCACTATCACTGCTGCTCCTGATGATCCATATATCCGTCTACCGCCGTAACAAGCAAGAGGTCGTCGGATTTTTGACCCCGGATCATGTGCGTATAGCATCAGTGGATATGGTAGACTACTAAATGACTGTAATGGGATGTTCATGGTCATCCAAGGACTCCCTGGAGTTCAGATCTACGAGTCTACCGCCGTAACAAGCAAGAGGTCGTCGGCTTTTGACCCCGGATCATGTGCGTATAGCATCAGTGGATATGGTAGACTACTATATGAATGTAATGGGATGTCCATGGTCATCCAAGGACTCCCTGAAGTTAAGATCTACGAGTCTACCACCGTAACAAGCAAGAGGTCGTCGGATTTTGACCCCGGATCATGTGCGTATAGCATCAGTGGATATGGTAGACTACTATATGAATGTGTTGGGATGTCCATGGTCATCCAAGGACTCCCTGGAGTTAAGATCTACGAGTCTACCGCCGTAACAAACAAGAGGTCGTCGGCTTTTGACCCCGCATCATGTGCGTATAGCATCAGTGGATATGGTAGACTACTATATGACTGTAATGGGATGTTCATGGTCATCCAAGGACTCCCTGGAGTTTAGATCTACGAGTCTACCGCCGTAACAAGCAAGAGGTCGTCGGATTTTGACCCCGGATCATGTGCGTATAGCATCAGTGAATATGGTAGACTACTATATGAATGTAATGGGATGTCCATGGTCATCCAAGGACTACCTGGAGTTAAGATCTACGAGTCTACCGCCGTAACAAGCAAGAGGTCATCGGATTTTGACCCCGGATCATGTGCGTATAGCATCAGTGGATATGGTAGACTACTATATGACTTTAATGGAATGTTCATGGTCATCCAAGGACTCCCTGGAGTTCAGATCTACGAGTCTACCGCCGTAACAAGCAAGAGGTCGTCGGATTTTGACCCCGGATCATGTGCGAATAGCATCAGTGCATATGGTAGACTACTATATGAATGTAATGGGATGTACATGGTCATCCAAGGACTCCCTGGAGTTCAGATCTACGAGTCTACCGCCGTAACAAGCAAGAGGTTGTCGGATTTTGACCCCGGATCATGTGCGTATAGCATCAGTGGATATGGTAGACTACTATATGAATGTAATGGGATGTTCATGGTCATCCAAGGACTCCCTGGAGTTAAGATCTACGAGTCTACCGCCGTAACAAGCAAGAGGTCGTCGGATTTTGACCCCGGATCATGTGCGTATAGCATCAGTGGATATGGTAGACTACTATATGACTGTAATGGGATGTTCATGGTCATCCAAGGACTCCCTGGAGTTAAGATCTACGAGTCTACCGCCGTAACAAGCAAGAGGTCATCGGATTTTGACCCCGGATCATGTGCGTATAGCATCAGTGCATATGGTAGACTACTATATGAATGTGTAGGGATGCCCATGGTCTTCCAAGGACTCCCTGGAGTTGAGATCTACGAGTCTACCGCCGTAACAAGCAAGAGGTTGTCGGATTTTGACCCCGGATCATGTGCGTATAGCATCAGTGGATATGGTAGACTACTATATGAATGTGTTGGGATGTTCATGGTCATCCACGGACTCCCTGGAGTTAAGATCTACAATCGATGTAAAGTTATCGAAATATTTAAGTTTGAACGATGAACAAAAGTCCTTGCTTACCACTTTAGCCAAACGCCAAAGAGGTCGCCTCTTTTTTGTTACGGCGGTAGACTCGTAGATCTTAACTCCAGGGAGCCCAACACATTTATATAGTAGTCTACCATATCCACTGATGCTATACGCACATGATCCGGGGTCAAAATCCGACGACCTTTTCATTGTTACGGTGGTAGACTCGTGAATCTTAACTTCAGGGAGTCCTTTGATGACCATGAACATCCCATTACATTCATATAGTAGTCTACCATATGCACTGATGCAATACGCACATGATCCGGGGTCAAAATCCGATGACCTCTTGCTTTTTACGGCGGTAGACTCGTAGATCTAAACTCCAGGGAGTCCTTGGATGACCATGGACATCCCATTACATTCATATAGTAGTCTACCATATCCACTGATGCTATACGCACATGATCCGGGGTCAAAATCCGACGACCTCTTGCTTGTTACGGCGGTAGACTCGTAGGTCTTAACTCCAGGGAGTCCTTGGATGACCATGTACATCTCATTACATTCATATAGTAGTCTACCATATCCACTGATGCTATACGCACATGATCCGGGGTCAAAATCCGACGACCTCTTGCTTGTTGCGGTGGTAGACTCGTAGATCTTAACTTCAGGGAGTCCTTGGATGACCATGGACATCCCATTACATTCATATAGTAGTCTACCATATCCACTGATGCTATACGCACATGATCCGGGGTCAAAATCCGACGACCTCTTGCTTGTTACGGTGGTAGACTCGTAGATCTTAACTCCAGGGAGTCCTTGGATGACCATGGACATCCCATTACATTCATATAGTAGTCTACCATATCCACTGATGCTATACGCACATGATCCGGGGTCAAAATCCGACGACCTCTTGCTTGTTACGGCGGTAGACTCGTAGATCTTAACTCCAGGGAGTCCTTGGATGACCATGAACATCCCATTACAGTCATATAGTAGTCTACCATATCCACTGATGCTATACGCACATGATCCGGGGTCAAAATCCGATGACCTCTTGCTTGTTACGGCGGTAGACTCGTAGATCTTAACTTCAGGGAGTCCTTGGATGACCATGGACATCCCGAAGTACCCATAGACCTTTGAGAAACATAAAATTTTAGTAAACAAATAAATTTAAAAAAAATGTTTCAATTTGGTAGATTACTTCTGCATACTTGGATTTTTGATTTAGTCAAATTGCCCTGCTGAGTGGATTGACATGCACTAATGATGCCATTATTTAATTATAATAACCGCGCGCACATAAACAGCGACACGAAAAAAAAAAAAGAAAATGATCATGACAAAACGAGACAGCGCGTCCCCGTGGTCAGCGCACTAATCGGTTAAAACTACATTGATGACTACTCTAGATTAACTCATATTAAGATCGTATAAGGTGTTCTTCACTCTTGTGGCAATGACTGTCAATGATATTTTTGAATTCAGGGTCCACAAATAGTAAATTTAAATGAAAAAAAAATCACTATATGTAAAATGTCTCTACAAACAACATAAAGAAAACCACCTTTTGATGTCTTTCTAAAACAAATATGGCCGCCAAATGGCCGATCTGGAATGATGTCTTCATCTGATGATTCCATCTTGGCATTCAAACCAATCTCAACCATTTTACTATTTTACTGAGTGCTTACGTTTGATCCCTGACTTACACTTTTTATATCGATCCACATCTTCAATAAAGAGTTACGTTGATTATGGAAGGCCCATATATCTCAGCAAAGTGAAGATTTTTCCAAATATTAATAAAATGTCGATTCAAATAAATTTGTACAAAATTGTTGTACGATCAACAATCCCTATCGTCGTAGGATCAACAATCCCTACCAACCCGTTGCTAAACAGCCCAACTCAATTCCACTAACTCTAACTCGCTCTTAAACATGTTTAAAACATGCCTATTTATTCATCTTTTTTTTTTGTTTCAGTCTAGCAAAGGAAAACAAGCAACCAAAGGAAATAAACAGGTCATAGAAGAAAATGTTGCTACTTTAAAGTTCTACCGGAATATGTGCATAATATTCTCATTTATATGCATACTTTTTTCTTTCATCTTCTATGGATCCTTCGGTGCCTTTCATTATGTAAGTTTTTTAAAATAAATATTGCGGATTTCAGAGATTTTGCAACAATCGTGAAAGTTGTAAAAAGCTCTCCAACCAAGTGCACACCTCTGACTACAGCAGAAAAAAAACTATCCAAGACACACACCCTAGTTTGAAACTGTTCTAAAGTGTTCGAAAGCAGAAAAGCTCAGTCGAGACACGCACCACTCTAGGCGAGCGGGGGGAGAAGGGATAGGATTTTAAGTGTGCAAATATTTGGTGTATAGATATTATTTGCAAGAGTGGAGAATTTGGTGCAAAGTGTGCAATGCAAACTGGATACAACTTCACATACATACCATACCAATAACAAAAACCTACTGTTAAAATATCAAAAAGTGTTATGGAATCATCTTGCAACCGGAGCAGAAGTTTGTAACAGAAAAATGACAGAATTGATGAAGCATAACATCGTAACTCAGGCTGTGCATATAAGTGTTGTAGCAGCTGCAGCAGGCTTAGCCAAATGGTTACGCTGTCCACTTTATAAGTGGATGATCATGGGTTTGATTCCCATCTTATCCAATCTTCTATCGGATGGGGAAGTAAAACGTCGGTCTGAGCCTCGGTTGTTGTTAGGCCGTTGTCATTCCAGGTGTAGAAGTCCGGTGGCATCGCTGGCGGCGGTTGGACTCGCAATTTAAAGGTCGTCAGTTCGAACCCTGGGGTGGAAGGTTCCTTGGAGTAGAAAGAGGTTTGGGTGCCCTCCCCATTCAAGCCTTTGGACTCCTAGGTTCGAGCAGAAACTTGCAATAGAGACCACAAAGACCTGGGGTCGTTAATGTGGATGGTTTGATTGAAGAGTTGTCATTACAGCATTGTATGATATAAATTACTCAAAGAAAAAAAATCAGAATCTGCTAAAAAGAAAAAGAAAGAAGAAAGAAACAAATTTATAACAAAAAAAAAAATAACTGAAAAATACAGAAATAAAATTGATTTAGATTTCTATATTTATTGCCTCGAGACTGGCCAGTAGGATTTAACAAAAATGACTTTTTGGCGGGCATTCAAGGGTTTGTTCCGGTGGGCGTATTGAGCCCAAATCCAAAATATGAGCTTGATTGGACGTAACAGGAGCTGGCGCGTTGAATTTGAATTTTAAATGCGATTTAACCCGTAAATAAAGATTTTTTTTTAAAAATGCCGCTATTTGAAGCATTTTGGCCGCTGAAGCGTTTATTTTGCGCATCTTTTGGTATACAGTAGTTGTTCGGTATCTGGGCTGAGAACGTAGCCCAGTCATCGAATGCTGTTCGCTAACTGGGCTGAACGAAAAATAACGAGGGGACTACCGATGCATAATATTTATTTGATGAAATATAAAAATAAAAGTTAATCAAATTTGTTTACAATGATTACTTTTCATATTTCTTTAATTGTGACTTGAAATTACATAAAAGTTTGAAAAAAGTTTTTTTATTTGTTGATCATGATTTTTGCATCCATTAACCCCTCGGTGATTTCGGTTTGTTTTGGTTTTTTGACGTTTGTCTGCTTTTTAACTGGGCTA
Organism: Culex pipiens pallens; assembly: GCF_016801865.2. Lineage (NCBI taxonomy): Eukaryota > Metazoa > Arthropoda > Insecta > Diptera > Culicidae > Culex > Culex pipiens. The sequence continues at coordinate 80,539,939 of NC_068937.1, read as the reverse complement.
CGGCCCAGTTATCGAGCGCCCAGTTAAAAAGCAGCCCAGTTAAACAACGCCCAGTTACCGAACACCTACTGTATATAACATTGAAATTTGGAGCACCCTAGAGCTCGGTACAGACCTTCAAAGGAGAATGGGCGGATTTGGCCCAAGGATGTACACGAACGGGAGAAACTTCATTCGAAAGTGCTCGCCGAGACATGAAAAAAATCTTCTGGACAAACTTTCTAAACCCCGGGGTCCAAAAGTTACAAGTCGTTAAAGTTTGAGTATTTTGGGTTAACATGTACAAAAAATCGTGTTTTTGCTATTCCTAAAATCACTCAAAATCCTTATTTTATTATGGATTTCGATCATCTTGACTTTATTCGACGCGTATCAGCAAAAAACAATATGTTCTGATATGTTTTAGCATGATGACACAAGACACAAGACTTCTCTTGTCTTTATACAGTATGTTAAAAAAAGTATTTACAACCCTTGCACATTTTGTGATGAAACATGTAAACAATTTAATGTTGACAGAAACCTAGTACTACGTTTTGTTTAGAAACTCATGCCGAATATTTTGTTACAAAAAGCTCATGAAAAGATGTTTTCTATAAAAAGTTATATAACAAATACTATTACAAAAATCAAAAAAGGTGCAAAAAAAGTTTGTACACCTTTCGAAAAATTTACATAAATAAAGTTTTTTGTTAACAAATCACCATTAATTGGGTCCTAAAATGAAGCTTAGATTGCTGATATTATTGTTTACAGCGATAAAGCTTATTTTTCTGAGTACAATGACCCTTTGTACGACCACAAAGAGTTTAAAATGGATTTTTAAATCAATTTTGAAAAATTAACCTCGCGGTCCTCTTTGACAGAAAAGTTCCTAGTTAACAGCTCGTTCCAAGGGGACCATAGTTGATCCATCGAAAAAATGTTGTCCTGTAATTATTTTTTTTTTTTTTGCATTAAAATGAAAAAAAGTGATCAGAAATGGTTTTTGATCGTGTTTTTTACCGCTGTACATAAAAATTGACATAGGGCTTTAGTACCCAATTCAGTCTCCGCACTCCAAACAGGCATCCTTGACCGATTAAAAAAATAATTTGGATTGAATTTAAAGTTTACTAACTACTTAGTCTAAAAGTTTGTATAACTCTGGAAATTCTATATAAAACTTATCTGAACTTAATTTTGCAAACTTTTAACTCAACTAAATTTCAACATATTACCATAGAATTGCTAAATAAACATTTTGGAGTGGGTATAACACCGTTCTGGGGGTCTTTGTATCGATAGAATAGATTTTTCGTTGGAATTTCGTACCAACCCGGAATTCCGTCGCCGGAAAATCCGCCGGCATCCGGACCGGTCCACGATTTACAAGTCAACCTATGTGGCATCGTAAAGGGCACAAAATTTCCGATCTTTTGATATCCAAACATCTAGGTTTTCTATAAAACCCACGTTTTTAAATACCTAGGTAAAAACGTTGTTATGGTTTCGTTTGAGCAGCCTGCCAAAAATGTATGGACTTTCATATTTTTTGTTCTCGTGGATCAAACTTACTTTTTGCTCAGGTATTTAAAAACGTGGGTTTTATAGAAAACGTAGATGTCTGAGTATCAAAAGATCGGAAATTTAATTGCCCTTGTGCAAGAGGCTTACCATAGAAACAAGTCGAAACTTTCGAAAGAATTTGAAACCGGATCCTACCCAGACTGCTTCAGTTAGTATGAAAGGCTACAGTGCATTGTTGTAACAGCTTATTGAGATGTTCTGGGTCATCCAAGAACTCCTGGAGTTAAGACCGGTGGGTCTACCGCCGTAGCAAGCAAGAGGTCAGTGATTTTTTACCACTGATCATAACCGCATAGCTTCCGACTACATTATTAATGTATTGAAATGTCCAGGGTCATCCTAGGACTCCCTGGAGTTATGATCTGTGGCTGTTAACTCTAGTGAGTCCTGGGATGACGCAAGACATCCCAACACATTAAAAAAGCATTCTACCATACTGACTGAAGCTATGCGGGTATGATCAGTGGTCAAAACAGGTAGACATTTTGATTGCCACGGTGGTAGACCCAAAGATCTTAACTTAAGTGAGTCCTAGGATGACCCAGAACATTTCAAAACATTAACCAAGTAGTCTACCATACTCACTGAAGCTATGCGGTTATTATCAGTGGTAAAAAATCACTGACCTTGTGTTTTTTACGGTGGCAGACCCACAGATCTAAACTCCAAGGAGTTCGTGGATGACCCAGAACATCTCAATATGTTGTTACAACAATGCACTGTAGCCTTCTATACTAACTGAAGCAGTCTGGGTAAAATCCGTTTTCAAAATCTTCAAGTTTCGTCTGGTTTCTATGGTAAGCCTCTTGCACAAACGGTTCAAACGTAAAAAGACAAGAGAAAACATGTTTCGCGTTTATATTATACACGTTTACGCGTTTATATTACACGCGTCGAATGAAGTCAAAAAGATCGAAATCCATAATAAAATAAGGATTTTATGAGTGATTATAGAAATAGCAAAAATACGATTTTTTGTACATTTTAACCCAAAATACTCAGAATCTATGACATTTCCCCGAAACCCATATTACCGAAGGGACATTTCCCCGAATGCCACTTCCCCGAAAAGACACTTCCCCTAATAGTCATTTCCCCGAATTCCATTTACCCGAATTTCCCATTTCCCCTAATCGTCCACATCCCCGAATGCCATTTTCCCGAATGGGCCACAATCCCGAATGCCACTTACCCGATTAGTCATATCCCTGAATAGTCATTTCCCTGAACGCCATTTCCCCGAACGCGCGCGCTCCTGGGCACCGGGCATTTCGGCTTGACCGCGTTCGGGGAAATAGCATTTTACAATCGACTCTCTGCTTGTCAATATCCAAGGGACCGTCGAGGAAGAGAATCATCAGATTACAGAACGATGCAAAATGAAGACTCGATTGAAAATATTTTTTTCTTGATACCCAGCTATTAGAGAGAATCATGGCAACGTCCATCAAACAAAAACACACAAATTTCAAACACCCTTTGAAGCTTAGTTTCGCCAAGCAAAATGTCTGTACAAGCCATGAAAACTGAAATTATTGACAACCGGAAGAGATTTTTAAAGCAAACAGGGACTGAAGAATTCATCGATAGATGGAGAATTATTGATATCGAGAAGATCGACAGCCAGAGTGTCGACTCTATAAGAAAAAAATGATGGCAAAATATTTCTTGAAAGGTTCGTATTGGCCTTGAATGATCAACTTTCTTTTTGGCTTCACTCAGAACAGACGTAGCATTTTAGGGGGGAAGGGGTGTTGGAAGGTTTGGTACTATTCATTCAAATACAATGAATATTGTTACAGATTGTTGTTTTCTCAAAACAAATACCTTTTTCTTATAGACATGATAATAATAATTCAATAGAAGTTTTGTTATTTTTTATGATTCAAAAACATACCGTGCGATTTTCGTAGTACCCCGTATCAGTAGAACCCCGTTCACACTGATCATTTTATTCACATTGCTGGTTTGGGATTTGGCGAAAAGTATTGTTGGGGCCAAATCCCCCAACTGGATTCTGCGGGTGGACTGTATTCGGGGTTCTTGAGTGATAAAAACACTGGGGCTTGCTTTTTACACCTTTTACTTCACAAAACTTTCAAATTTCCGATTTTTATTTACACTGCACGACGTGTCTCGTTCGCGTCTCGAAACGGAGTGACTTTTCGCTCTCTCTCCCTCTCCGCTCGTTCGTTTGCGCGCGCTTCGGCTCGCGCCGTTTTCGTCGTTGCGTCGTTTTGGGCTGTCACGTTGGCAGCGCCGTCGCTGACAGCGACGCAGGGCTGGACTCACGCACACTGGGAGGCAGTTGCGCAAATCCGGGCAAAACATTCGGCGTCGTGCCGAACATTCTCCCCCCGGGTTGAGGCGTCACGGCATCAGGTTCACCAACACGCTGGATCGGTGTCGGTTGTTCTTACTCGGAGACTCCGTCGATCGCTGGCAGTTCCAGGTTCATAGCGTCCAGACGAGCAAGCAACTCCTTTGCACTTGCTGGCATGGTGGTGGTCGTCTACGGTTGTGTGGAGCGATGCGCTGCGTTCAACTCCACGCCTGGGTCCCAGACCAATCGGGGTCTCTTCGTGGTGCTGCTGAAGATTGCAGGATCGTGCAATTTCTCCACAGCCCTTTCGAGTTCGTCTGCACAGTCGGCTCCTGACCGTGCGATGCTGTCGTGACAGCACCTGTAGTACAGCTCGGTCCGTTGGCTGCACCGGTACGTAGCGCTCTCGTGGCTCGTACACGTTCGCTGGTATTCGTTGATGTCGGTGTTCTTGTTGGCCTTCATTGCGTTCTGGTTCGTGGTCCAATCCACTTGGACGCTCAAACTTGCTGGCTCGGTGCATCCGCATTGTGCACCTCCCTCGTTGTTTTCTTCGTCAGGTACGGCTGGAAACAGTGAACTCCCCTTCACTGCTTGGCACGTGTCGACGTCTGGCACAACGTCGACGTGCTCAGCTGGCTCCGACATGGGGACAGCTGCTGGGTCGTCCGACACGGCACTACCTCGTTCTGCTGCCGAGGACTCATGCGGAACCACTGCCGGTTCCTCGGACGACTCTTCTTGTCGATTCTCGGGCTCGCGAGAATCTCCTGGCAACCACTGGGGGCTGCACAGGCCGGGTTTTGTCTCGGCACTACCTCGGTCATTTGACGAGGACTCGTGCGGAACCACTGCAGGTTCCTCGGGTGGCAGCATCTCGTGCGCTGCAAGGTGTGTCTCAGTCTCGTGAGACTCTCTGGGCAACTTCTTCCGGCTGCTCAGATCGGGGATCGACCTTTCAAGGGTTTGACACTGCTCGACCGGATCTCCACGGACCGGGAAGCAGTCGGTGTCCGAGCGGCAACCGTTGCACAGCGTGCACATCGGCTCGCCACGCTCGCTGTCCGCAATGGGCGGATTCGAACTAGGTTCTGAATGGGCACCTACCTTGGTATCAGGTGCACCTGGGCCTCGATCGTCAGCTTGGCATCTCTTGGCGTTCACAACACCCGGAACATCGCCGGCTCCGGAACCATCACCTTCGCCACGAGCCTCATTCGTGGGAAGCGTAGTTCGGCTGGCCTCTTCCTTCGAGACCGGTTGTTGCTGTTGCTCGGGAACAGCGGCATGCACGGGCTGAGACAGCAGTGCGTTGTTCAGGGCCACAATCCGCAGGTTGGCTTCCTGAACCAGACTCACCACTCTGGCCCATTCGATGTCGTGGTTGAAACGTTCACCAGCGTCAGCGTCGCTTACCTTAAACTCGTCGCAAACCTTGTTGAACTCGCCGTAGTACTTCTCGACGTTCCACACGAAGACTTGGATCTGGGCAAACGAAGGCAGCTGGTGGTTCTCCTCGAACGCTGTCAGCCTGCCCACGACCCGCGAAATCTTACCCTTGACGAAGTTTCGCTTGATGGCCAAGGAACGCGCTGATTTCAGCTCCATCTTGTCGGGATCTGGTGTTTTTGGATTCGCGCAGGAATCTGTTGCTCCGCTGTTGCCTTGCTCTGGACGACACGACAGCGGTAGCGTTCTGTTGCACTGGATCTTCTTCTGCTTCTTTCCAGCTGGGCACGCTGGATCACTTTTCTTCCGAGTTGCTGTCTCACCAGCACTCTTCTTCTTCGTCTTGCAGTCTTCGTCACAGCACTGCGTTTCACTTTTCCGCTGGGTCTTGCAGCAGTTCACTGTTGTCACTTTCTGTTCGGGTTTTCTGCGCCTCGCGCTCACTTTTCTTCGGGTACGGTGTGGCCGATGGGACCGCTACCGCCGGTTTCTTCAGCACGCTGCTCTGTTGGCTCACCACACAGACGCAGGGCTTCTTCGTGGCCAATGGGACCACTCTTCGTTCCTTCTCACGGCGTGGATATCGGATCCACCCGTCGGAACTTCCTGCCCGACGTGGCCAATGGGACCGTCCGTCGGGGCTTTTCGCACGTCACCCTGCTCACAGAGCAACGCACAACACTTCACCTTGTGGCCAATGGGACCACTCTTCCAGCTCCTTTTCACCGCGTGGACATCCGGTCCACCCGTCGGAACTTCTGCCTGACGTGGCCAATGGGACCTCCGTCAGGGCTTTTCTGCACGCCACTCTGCTCACAGAGCACCGCACTTCATCGCTACTTCACTGCACTCTGCTCGGGTGGCCAATGGGACCACCATCCACGCACACTTCTGCTCGGGACGGCCGATGGGACCGCATCCGCCGAGGCTTTCAGTTTTCGTCTTCGCACTGTAATGCTCGGGTAGCCAATGGGACCACCTTCCACGCACGGTTTTGCTCGGGGTGGCCAACGCGACCACATCCACTGAGTCTCACTTGTTCGTGCGGCAAGATGGGGCTTACGCCCATCTCTCATTGACGAACACACACTTTTGTTTTTCAACTAGATGCCGCCATCTTCGCCAAGCCCACTAGCCGACGAACACATTTTCTTCGTGCGACAAAATGGCGGCGCACACTTCTGTTTTTTCTTGTGTGGCAAGATAGCGCGAACGTCCTTCTTCCGCCAACACACCCGCACACACACACACACACACACTTCACTGTTTTGCTCGAGTGGCCAATGGGACCACTTTCCTCGCAACGTTCACTACGTCTTCTGCCGGTGGCCAACGACCACTTCCGGCTCACTGCTGTGTTCCGGCGGCCAATGGGACCGCTTCTGGTGCACTACGCGCCGCTGGTTTGACCACACGCGCGTTCCGGACCGTCACACAGACTCACGGTTCTTTCCAACGCTGTTTCGGGCCGCGTGGAACGCCCTCCGGGAATCGACGTCTTCCGGATCACTGCTCGCGGACTTCTTCCTTACCGAGCATTCTTCCTCCTCGAGACACTCGCGGCGATTCGACCTCCAGCGGTCTGATCGATAGGCCAAGGTCTATCCGGGTTGAAGGACCAAATGTTGGAGCCAAATCCCCCAACTGGATTCTGCGGGTGGACTGCATTCGGGGTTCTTGAGTGATAAAAACACTGGGGCTTGCCTTTTACACCTTTTACTTCACAAAACTTTCAAATTTCCGATTTTTATGTACACTACGCGACGTGTCTCGTTCGCGTCTCGAAACGGAGTGACTTTTCGCTCTCTCTCCCTCTCCGCTCGTTCGTTTGCGCGCGCTTCGGCTCGCGCCGTTTTCGTCGTTGCGTCGTTTTGGGCTGTCACGTTGGCAGCGCCGTCGCTGACAGCGACGCAGGGCTGGACTCACGCACACTGGGAGGCAGTTGCGCAAATCCGGGCAAAACATTCGGCGTCGTGCCGAACAAGTATAATCAACAAAAATTTGTACCAGCCTTATGTACCTATTTGTTCGATTTTTGCATTTTTGAACAAAATTCGAAAAAAAAATTCCTTGCAAATTTCTCAAAAACAACATCTAATCATGCGGTTGAACACAAATATTAATTGAACAACAAAAAAAATAGTAATTGGGTCCTAAAATTAAGCTTAAATTTGTGATATTATTGTTCACAAGAAAAATAAGCTTTTCTAAGTACAATGACCCTTTGCGGTCGGATTTAAAATGGATTTTTATTTCAATTTCTAAAAATTCACTTCACGGCCCTTCTTGGCAGAAAAGCTCCTACTTGACAGCTCGATCCAGGGGGCCATAGTTGATCCATCGAAAAAATGTTGTCTTGTCAATAACTTTTTTTTTGCATAAAAATGAAAAAAAAAGTTATCAGAAATGGTTTTTAATCGTGTTTCTTACCGTTGTTCATAAAAATTTACAAAGGGCTTTACTACCCAATTTAAAACATTTAATCAACAGCATACCCGAAAAATCTGTTTGTTCGGTAAAATTGAGAAAGAAAATAACTGTTAGTCATGGAAAAAGGCTTTAGCGAAAATGATGATTAGGGGATATGCAAATCCGGGTAATTTTAAATTTAAATAAACGGCAATTGGCGTAAGTGTCACTTCGGGGAAATGGCATTCGGGGAAATGGCCGATTAGGGGAAATGGCATTCTGGGATATAGCCGATTAGGGGAAATGATATCCGGGGAAATGGCATTCGGGGCTGATTAGGGGAAGTGGTATTCGGGGATGTGACCAATTAGGGGAAATGATTTTCGGGGAAATGGCATTCGGGGAAAAGTTATTCGGGGAAATGAGCTAGACCCAAATACTCAAACTTCAACCACTTGTAACTTTTGAACCCCGGGGTTTAGAAAGTTCGTCCAGAAGACATTTTTTTTATGTCTCGGCGAGATCTTTCGAATAAAGTTTCTCCCGTTCGTGTACATCCTTGGACCAGCTCCCATACAAATTTGCCCATTCTCTTCTTTGGCATTTTTTTTCGAAAAATTGACCCCAGCAAAATCAAATGGCGCCTAGGGCGTCGCGAGGCGCGACGCATATCTTTTTTTGCCGGGGTCGATATTTTGAAAAAAATGCCAAACTCAAATAGTGACATTTTCGAAAAAATCTTTTTTTACACGGAAAGGGGATCCATCGCCAAATCGCGATAAAGTTCGCTAAAACTAGCGAAAAATGTCGCTAATTTCTCAGCCTGCACAAAAATTACCTAGAATCGCTAATTTTTTTCGCTGGTTTGGAAACCGATGAAATTCTACCAAACCAGTGAAAAAAAAACACTGGTTTGGTGAAAAATGTCGCTGTTTGGGGGATCAGTTTTGCTAGAATCAGAAAATTTTCTCGCTGGTTTGGAAAAAGCGGCAGGGCATCAAAATCAACCAGGAGATTATTGTACTGGTTTTGGGAAACAATTCGCTGGTCCAGCGGATTTTTTCACTGAACTGGTGTTCTTTTACGCTGGATCAGCGTTTTCTATCGCTGACGTCCGGGTTTTTTTCCGGCGGCAGCAGCTCGTACCAAAATCAACCAGGAGATTATTCTACTGGTTTCGGCGAAAAATCCGCTGGTTCAGCGAATGTTTCCACTGGACCAGTGTTTTTTTTGCACTGGATCAGCGTTTTTTTTATCACCGACGTTTGTTTTTTTGTTTTGGCGGCAGAAGCCTATGCCAAAATAAACCAGAGGATTTGAGAACCAGAGATTAATTGGGAATCGTGTAAAGATTTCGCAGTAACGGAAGCAGAATTAAAAGAAAGTCCAGCCAGGTTGTACTTACTTGCCACAGCACAAACTGTTCCGCGGCCATGGGCAAGTTCCTCGTTGTACTTACTTGCCACAGCACAAACTGTTCCGCGGCCATGGTCAAGTTCCTCGCCTACGATTCTTGCTGCCACCTGCGACAATTTGTGCACTCGTCTATGCAGCAGTACAAATACATCTCCAGCTTCACTGCACCGTATTTTTCTGCTGCGAGAACTTTATGGAAACGTGCTTCTTTTCATTGAAAAGAACCATCACCTGTTGAGTATGTATTTTAATGCTGAACACTTGATGCAGAACTTTTTCATGCTTTTTTGTTTTGAAAAAACCCCTAAAGCAATTCGATTGCCACAAATCGCTTCCGAACGTGAACAATAACAAACATTTATGACGGCTGTCGGAAGGATGTGTATCAAACCAGCGGAAACTTTCGCTGGAAAAGAAACCGTTTCGGAAATAACAAACCAGCGAAACCAAGTTGCTGAATTTGATTTCGCGCAGCCACCTTTTTCAGCGAAAAAATTCGCTGGTTTAGAGAAAAATTTCGCTGATATCAGCAAAACCAACCCAGCAAAATTCGGTCGCTGGTTTGGCGATCGATCCCCTTTCCGTGTACACAGAATTTCATAAAATATTGCAAAATTTATATTACACCCAGGCCTTTTACACGCAGCTGGATTACTACTTTATTTGCTGTGTAGGCAGTAACTCAAAAGAAATTTGCAATCATTTTTCAATTTTTTTCAAAGAAGTATTCACCTCATTTTCCGAAGAAGACCGCGACCGCGACTACTTTTCATATACACCGGAATTTCCAAATGAAGTCTCAGTCAATTCTTTGTCAGAAACGGAAGTACGCCAGGCATTGAAGGACTTAGACTCATCAAAAGGACCAGGACCCGACGGAATAGCACCTGGGTCATTCCAGGTCAACTGAGTACACTTTTGGACTCGACCTTCACCGATTTGGACCAAACTTGGAGGGAACGTTTATCTATCGATAGTTAACAGAAATCCCAAGTTTGGTGCTGATTGGACCATCCCTCTATTTTTGGCACCGCCCTCTTTTTTGGCGATTTTCTAAAAAACTTTTTTTTCTTTTAATCATAACTTTGCAACTATTTGAGCAAAAGACTTTCTACTGGTTGCATTTTATAGAAAATTGTCCAAGGAATTCGATAAAAATAAAATTTTAACCCTTAAATGCCAACTAATATTATATTTTAACGTTTTAAGTATAAAAATTCAGTTTTGACCAATTGCTTATATTTTTATTTGTTTTATTTTATCACCATCGTATTTACCGGACAATTTTACATAATAATCAATGTAGACTTCAAACTAAAATGAACTATTGGCGAGATACAGCGATTTTACTGAAAAAAGTTTGATTTTGCACTGCACTCTGTCCGAATTATGCGAGATTCATTCCTTTATGTTGAAAAGTACACCATGAACTTCCGAGTGCTGCGCAAAATCAAACTTTTTTCAGTAAAATCGCTGTATCTCGCCAATAGTTCATTTTAGTTTGAGATTTACATTGCTTATTATGTAAAATTGTCCGGTAAACACGATGGTGATAAAATAAAACAAATAAAAATATAAGCAATTGGTCAAAACTGAATTTTTATACTCAAAACGTTAAAATATAAAATTAGTGGGCATTTAAGGGTTAAAATTTTATTTTTATCGAATTCCTTGGACAATTTTCTATACAATGCAACCAGTAGAAAGTCTTTCGCTCAAATAGTTGCAAAGTTATGATTAAAAGAAAAAAAAGTTTTTTAGAAAATCGCCAAAAAAGAGGGCGGTGCCAAAAATAGAGGGATGGTCCAATCAGCACCAAACTTGGAATTTATGTTAACTATCGATAGATAAACGTTCCCTCCAAGTTTGGTCCAAATCGGTGAAGGTCGAGTCCAAAAGTGTACTCAGTTGACCTGGAATGACCCACCTGCATTCCTAAAGAACCTTCCAGTTAACTCAATCCGAATTCTGAAACGGAATCTAATTAGAATCGGATACAAATTCCGTTTCAAACGCAACAACCGGTTGTTGCGTTTGAAACGGAATTTGTGTACGATTCTAATTAGATTCCGTTTCAGAATTCGGATTGATTTGACTGGGTTGCAGAAGAATTGACATTTCCACTGCATCATCTTTTCAACATGTCAATAAATACTGGAAAATTCCCACAAACATGGAAAAAGTCTTTTTTGGTGCCTATTTTCAAGTCAGGCCTAAAATCAGACATACGTAATTATCGCGGAATTGCCCTTTTGTCTTGCATTCCAAAACTTTTCGAATCTATTATAAATGAAAAAATCTTTCAGCAAGTAAAAAACCGCATCACATGTAAACAGAACGGATTTTTTAAAGGCCGCTCTACTAGCACCAACCTTTTAGAATTTGTAAATTTTACACTGAATGCAATGCATAATCGCAATTTCGTAGAAGCAATTTACACAGACTTTAGTAAGGCATTTGACAGAATCGACATACCATTATTAATCTTCAAACTGCAGAAAATTGGAATTCAACCGAATCTTTTGGAATGGCTTAAGTCATATTTGACTAAGCGCGAACAAATTGTTCGCTTCCAAAATGTACTATCGGAATCAATTCACGTCACCTCTGGGGTTCCGCAAGGATCCCATCTAGGACCTCTTCTTTTTTATCTTGTATGTAAACGACATTTCCTTCATTCTTAAAAAAATTAACGTACTTGTATATGGGTCATTCCAGCTGAAGCGGAACAGCATTTGAAAATTACCCTCTCCGATCCTGCTCAAATTTGGCAGGGCTGTTGTTACTATCGAAACATGCAAGAATCCCGAATTTCATCCAAATCGGACCACCCCCTCCATTTTTGTACCTCCCCAAAAAATCGACTTTTTGGCGATTTTTGTGCGAAACCCCTATTTTCAAACGGCGATAGCTCAGGAACCACAAATCTTAGAAGGTCGGTCATAGACTCAATTTTGAAGGAAATTGGACGTAGAATCCATTTCTGAGATCAAAATTTTGATTAATTTATTTTTACTACCTGTATTGCGCAATTGAAAACTTTAAACGGCCGTATCTCAAAACACCCCATCTTATTTTTTTTATTTGACCTCACCATCGTGTTCCCCGGCCAATTTTACATAAGAATCACTTATCGACAGAAAGGAATATGTTTCGTTCCAGAGATATCGAATTTTAAAGTTTTTAGTTTTTGAGATTACCTACATTAGCTTCATTCGCCGCATCTGCTAGAAGCACTCATGAGCGCTGTTCAATAACTGCTACCTGGTAATTTATTGGAATAAGATATCATATTAAATAATCTTTAGCAAATTGGGCAAAATAAACTGTATAACACTGTAGGCGTTAACCGGAAGACTTCCATCATTGCCATGATTTTTCGTTCTGGATATATTGCGTCGCTATTAATATTTTGACAACATTTCTTTTACAAGTTGTTTAGAATAGTGCCCTACACAAGCTGATTCCTTTTGGTAACGATTATCCCAATAATTGCAAAGTTATGGAAATCGTCATTGATCAATGATTGCCAACTAGGATGTCAATGATTGTACCACAAAATAATAAAAATTTTGAAACACATTTGATTTAGACCAACAATTCTTTCAGTGGCTTTGAGAAGGCAACAACCGGCACATGCTGATTACATTTGGTGCAGAAATTCGTTAAATTGGATTTAGTACAGAACATTTTAGAGTGATGATCATTTTTCTTCGAAAAAGATCAAAGGCTTCACCTTAAATCGAAAATGATTATCCGCTTTAAAAAAATGAGATGAATTTCTATGCTAACCTACAGGATAGAGCAATAACGACACACAGTACAGGGCAGAATTGGATTCCGATGCAGCGAGCAGAAAAATGCAATTGATCTGAACAATAAGTGCACGATACATTATTGAGTAAAAAATATGAATTAAAATGAATAAAATTTGTTGATACGTTGTATTCTCATGAAGAACGATCACAAGGAGTAGGAAAAGGATTTCTGGAAAGTATTAAACTGAAAAATGTAAGAAAATCACAAAGTTCAGCTAGTTCCCAAAATTTAGTAGCGATGATTTAGACACCGTCCAAACAATAATGTTTTTTTTTCTTCTATCATTTCGGATTCTTGGAACACAATACGGCTACTAAATGTACCTTGACCAAAATCATCCATTCAGTAAATGGAGCTGGCTCACAATGTAAAAATCGATTTAATATGATCCATCTTTTGAACCATAAAGCAGATTTTGGGGTTTTTGCTGAATGGCACTATTTTGCTACCGCTCATGACAAAGGCCCTATTCATGGCCTCGGGGTACTCTAAAACGGTTAGCAACTCGTAAAAAACGGTACATTCAAAATAACCCAATAAATATTCCTTGAACAAAAAAATGATTAAGGTATTTGAAAATTGCGTGAAATTATAAAAATAAAAAATTTATTGATCATTTTCCACAACATCAGGTAGTAATTATTGAATAGCGCTCCTGAGTGCTTCTAGCAGATGCGGCGAATGAAGCTAATGTAGGTAATCTCAAAAACTAAAAACTTTAAAATTCGATATCTCTGGAACGAAACATATTCCTTTCTGTCGATAAGTGATTCTTATGTAAAATTGGCCGGGGAACACGATGGTGAGGTCAAATAAAAAAAATAAGATGGGGTGTTTTGAGATACGGCCGTTTAAAGTTTTCAATTGCGCAATACAGGTAGAAAAAATAAATTAATCAAAATTTTGATCTCAGAAATGGATTCTACGTCCAATTTCCTTCAAAATTGAGTCTATGACCGACCTTCTAAGATTTGTGGTTCCTGAGCTATCGCCGTTTGAAAATAGGGGTTTCACACAAAAATCGCCAAAAAGTCGATTTTTTGGCGAGGTACAAAAATGGAGGGGGTGGTCCGATTTGGATGAAATTCGGGATTCTTGCATGTTTCGGTAATTTCAACAGCCCTGTCAAATTTGAGCAGGATCGGAGAGGGTAATTTTCAAATTTGCACTTTTTCGTGCACAGTTGAGATGGAATGACCCAATGCAGACGACATGAAATTGTATATGGAAATAGGAAATGCCAATGACAGTCATGTATTCCAAAACGAAATTAATCTTTTCTACACATGGTGTAGTAAAAGCCTACTCCAATTGAATGTAAAGAAATGTAATTCCATTGCCTTCAGCAGAAAACATGAAACACCAAACATAACAGTATTATTAGGAAACCAACCAGTAGAAAAATGCAAAGTAGTACGTGATCTAGGTGTCATCCTAGACTCACAACTAACTTTTGTAGAACACTATAACACAATAATAAACAAGGCAAAAAGTACATTAGGCTTTATAAAACGCTTTGCATTCAACTTCCAGGACCCGTATACTATTAAATTACTCTATATAACGTATGTCAGGCCACTCTTGGAATACTGTAGTATCGTCTGGAATCCATACTATGCCGTACACCAAGCACGTATTGAATCTGTCCAAAAACAATTCTTACTGTACGCACTACGTAAACTTAACTGGACTGCATTTCCTTTCCCATCGTATGAAGCACGCTGCATGCTCATAAACATACAATCATTACAAGAACGTCGTAAATTTGCCATGCTCTCTTTCATCAACGACATTATTTCTCAACGCATACAGTCAGCAGCATTATTTTCAGTAATACGCAATAGTATTCATGAACCAAGCCGTACTCTTAGACATTCACCACTTTTTAGAATAACTGCATACACGACAAATTATTTAAAAAAAATCGCCATTAAATCAAATGATGCGCTTTTATAATGAAAATTCACAGTACATACATTTCAACATGTCTAAACCGGAACTACGAAAAAATCTGTACAATAGAAATAATATCTAGTATGTAAGAAAATTGTAAGTAGTCTACATAAGCTTGACGAATAAACAATAAACATCTGCGAGTGGGACACTACGGAGAAAGGCAGATGGACGCATCGGCTGATCCCGTCTGTATCCGCGTGGGTGAACAGAAGGCACGGAGAGGTCACCTTCCACCTCACACAGTTCTTGTCGGGCCATGGCTGCTTCAGGAAGTACCTGCACAGGTTCGGACATGCAGAGTCTCCTCTCTGTCCGGACTGCGTCGATTGCGAGGAAACACCGGAGCACGTGGTGTTCGGCTGCCCTCGCTTCGAGGCAGCGCGAAGCGAAATGCTGGCCATTATCGGAGCAGACACCAGCCCGGATAATGTGGTGCGAAGAATGTGCAGCGACATCGCCAAGTGGAATGCGGTCGTCGGAGCGGTGACGCAGATCACTTCGGCTCTCCAGCGGAAATGGAGAGACGATCAGAGGAGGAACGACTAGGAGCCTAGTCGAAACCCCACGAGTGTGGCTGTGAAGGAGAGCACGTTATGATGGTCGGCTTTACCAAATCGGTACACGTCTCGATGGTCAGAGGAGTCGAGAACCCACGAGTGTGGCTGTGAAGGAGAGCACGTTATGACGGTTGGCTCTACCAAATCGGTACACGTCTCGATGGTCCAAGAAGAGGGCTGCATATGACTAGCCGATCAAAAGCAACGCGATTCTTGGGCGCGGTTAAACCCTCGCATGGACTCATATGTATGTGGAACAGGAAATGGTTCTAGTACCCGGCATGGATCCTGTAAGTAGACTAGTGCAGAAAATGCAACGCCTCTCCCCGAAGTTATACCGAAAGGTGGTCCCGGGGGAAAAGGGCACGGCGTTCAAGGACTGGTTTAGTGGGTCGGGAAATCTTTTTTGTTTTCCCAACCCCACACTACCTGAGAAATGAATTTTCAGGTGTCTGGTAGCAGATTCCGACCTTTTTTTTTAAAAAAAAAATAACACACACACACACACACACACACACACACACACACACACACACACACACACACACACACACACACACACACACACACACACACACACACACACACACACACTGAAAAACACAGGTTGTGCACCAACTTGGAAGGAATTCTGTTCTAATGAAGATTGTTAGGACGGTCACCCGAAACCCAGAATGATTTGGGGCAATGGGGTTGGGACCAAACTTTTAGGATATTGGCCACACCCGGAGTGGCCATGACCCTGAGGGAAGGTTCTACCGGGAGGACATTTACGGAACAATACAAATTGGGGCAATATGGGTATCCAAAATCATGGTTTTTGATACTGGTAATGAAAATGGCCATTTTGGCAGGATTGGCCACACCCGGAGTGGCCAGTGCCCTGGGAAAGGTTCTCCCGGGAGGACATTTATGGAATCATACAAATTGGGGCAATATGGGTATCAAAATTCATGGTTTTTGATAATGGTAAAGAAAATGGCCATTTTGACAGGATTGGTCACACCCGGAGTGGCCATTGCACTGAGGGAAGGTTCTCCCGGGAGGACATATACGGAACCATACAAATTGGAGCAATATGGGTATCAAAATTCATGGTTTTTGATACTGGTAATGAAAATGGACATTTTGGCAGGATCGGCCACGCCCGGATCGGCCAGTGCCCTGGGAAAGGTTCTACCGGGAGGACATTTACGGAACCATACAAATTGGGGCAATTTGGGTATCAAAATTCATGGTTTTTGATACTGGTAATGAAAATGGCCATTTTGACAGGATTTGTCACATCCGGAGTTTTCCGAACCATACTTGTTTTGGCAATATTTTCGTTTTTTGGTAATTTATTTCCACAGAGGTGACAATTATTGAAAACATTAAATTAGAATTAATTATTTATGATTAAATAAATTGGCAAAGAATTTAAAAATATTAATAAAAATGGAATTACTTTTTAGAGTTTTGTACAAAGTTCTTTGTCATATTGGTCATGTAGAACATAACCACCTGCACCTTTTTCTCTCGTCGTCGCCGTCGCTCGTCGTTCGTGTTTCGTTCGTCGTCCTTCGTTCGTTCGGTGTGCGGCAACATTGCGTCGTTGCGCGCGAAAAACGTTTCGCAGGGTTGCGCTCGATCGCAGCATGCTGGTTGCGGCAGGCGAGCAGGGCTGTCAAATTTACGCAGCCAGTCTAGCCGGCAACATACTTTATGACTTTTAGAGTGTACGTTTTTTAGACTCTTACAACTTAGAGACTTTACGACTTTACAACTTTTGAACTCAATTACAAAAGCCGACTCGTACCTAACCATGGCCCAGTACCAACCCTCTGGCACCACTGTAAATGGCTAAAACGTTTGACAGTCACCAAAACCTCGAAGAGCCCACATAATAGTATTAGTGAAGAGCCCACGTTGTTTATCGTGGGCTCTTCACTAATACTACTGCGTGGGCTCTGTGAGTGTAGCAGTATTGGTGTTGTCTGTTTGTTTACACCAAATCATCAAGAACATTACTTTTTGTGTGTGCAAATCTGTTACGAGAAAAAGGTGAGAACTGTTGCTTCCGATTGACCGGGAAGATTTGCCGGGTAGTACTGGGCCGGGGACTGGCAAAGTCCCGCTGTTTATCCTTCCGAACAACTCGCTGCAATCTCCGGCAGGGAGTAACCGACCAAGTGCAGAAACATCTGTGATTCCGGTGATTGTGGCGGAGCTGGTCTATCCGAGCATCCTTCGATAACCTTCTCCGAGGAATGGCCCACTCCCGCTGTCGACTCACACAGGGAATCGAGGGAATCGCGTGCTTGTGTAGAATCCGACCTTTTGTGGACTCACAAGAAGTTCATCGCGAAGTGGTCCGAACAAATCTGAACTTTGAACTTGTCTCTGGGCGGATAGGGTCCTTCGGGAACTTGTGTTTGGAAATCCGTCCCGTGTCGTTATTTTATCATTGAAATCATTTCAATTATGCCTTTTTTACCACGCGGTTTGTTTATTTTCAAATTTTGACAGCAAATGCGTTCTTCACCTTCTTTGTTGTCTTCATGTTCGCGTCGAACATTTAGGTTTCATAAACATGGCCGTCGTGACAGATGGCTGCCCAGTACCGAAAAGGACGTACCGTCATCAGGGATGACATTGGGTCTGGGGGGGTGAGATTGGGTCATACAAATTTCAGCATTTTTGTATGACCCAATCTAACCCCCCAGACCCAATGTCACCCCTGATGACGGTAATAAAAATAATTTTATGAAAAAAAACTTTTGGACTCTTAGACTCTTAGAAAGTTGACAGTGCACGTGTTTCCGGGGAACCCAACTTCATTCCTTCCCTCGAATTGAGTCTGCACAGTCATTATTTTTGTAGGTCAGTGTAATAAAACTTATCATATTGGGCATTTTTTTCATCAGGTAGGTAAAACCAGAACTTACTAAACGATCTAATCCAAATCGTACTTCCTACCAAATGTAGTTTACAGATGCCTGCAAACACCCAACGAGTGCGGATCGCATCTCCGACACGTGTGCAACACGTAAGCCGTAAATTCTACACGACGAGCACCCCAGAAAAGAGCCGTTCACTCCGGATCCGGTCGACCATCACCAGCAGCTCGCAGAGTTGTATCGGAAGGATCTTCTAAAGCGCACGAAAAGGGAATGATCACGTAAAAGGCACTAGGCCAGACGGAAAAGCTCGGCACACCGCAAATCCCGAACACATACATCTATTGACAACTTGTCCAACCCAGCCCCAAGAAAGTAGCTGCGCCTGGTACAAAACCAAACTCGAGAGCGAAGGCGGCAGGACAAACGCATCGCATGCCAAAAACCATCAGAAATTCTGGGTTAACACCGCTCACACACGCACACAACTGGAGCTCGACCCAAACCGTATCAACTTCGCGTTGATGAGGTTATAAACTCACCATCGGTTGTGTAGCAAATGCCAAACTTGGGACACGCAGGTGCCGGAATCGGACGGTAATCCACTTCAGCTAACTGGTTCGTGTACTTGGCTGAAATGTGGCTTCAATTCCCTTTCAATTCAGTGCAGGAATCGATCAATTTTAGACCGATTGTTCGCCCGCTGCACTGACGGTTTAGTTGAAACTTTTCTTTCTGTAAGAAAAAAAGTGAGGTATAATTTCAATATACTTATATAAACTAATATTACTCACCAATTCTTGATCAATTTTTGCCCAAAATATTAGCCCCTCAGAAATGTGGCATTGTTACACGAGAACGACAAAATGAAAGAAATTATACTGTCGAATTAAAAGTTAAAACTTTTAAATCAGTTAGCGGAAAAAACGGAATCGACGTAACACCTTATAATGTGGCCCTCTTAAACCTTGCGGTTTCGTCAACGGATCCACAGGCGTGTATCGTTCTTTTTGCGACAAGACTCCGCCTCCCGGGTCTCTTAAGTGTGCACGGGGAGAGGGCACCGAATACCTATATTAACACTTAGAATTTTTGCGTCTGCCTCGGGATTCGAACCGGCGACCTCTGGATTGTGAGTCCAGTGCGCGGTCTGATTGATCCACACAGGCAGACTAGCGATGTGATTGTTAAAAACTGTAGCAGTAAAAGTTTTCATTTACAAAACAAGAAAAAAACTATTAATGTAGCAAATTTTGACCACTTTTTCCGTCTTGGGGCCCACAAGACCCTAGTTAATATAATGAAGTTTTGTAATGTACTTTAAAAGTTATGCTAAAATAACAATTTCAACAAAAGTCCGGAAGATTGTAAAAAGGGTGTTTTTTGTAAGATAACCCGTCATGTTATACATTTTTAGAAAGGCATTTAGAAGACCTTTCCAATGAGCTTAAAACATCGAAAATCTGACAACCCTCAAAAATCAAACCATCCACATTAACGACCCCCAGGTCTTTTGTGGTCTCTATTGGAAGTCTCTGCTTGAACCTAGGAGTCCGAAGGCTTGAATGGGGAGGGCACCCAAACCTCTTTCTACTCCAAAGAACCTTCCACTCCAGTGTTTGAACTGACGACCTTTGGATTGCGAGTCCAACCGCCGCCAGCGATTCCACCGGAGTAGACTTGGTTTGGTGTGTTGTTTGTACTTATGGCATAGAGAAAGCTCCTACATCTGGAATGACTTAACGGCCTAACAACAACTAAGACCGAGACCGACGTTTTACTTCCTCATCCGATGGAAGGTTGGAGCAGATGGGAATCGAACCCAGAATCATCCGCTTACAAAGCGGACAGCGTAACCATTCGGCCACGCACTGCTCATGACTCATGCTCTGACAACCCTATCAAAAGTTATTAGCACTTAAGTGTTATTTATACACTTTTTGGAGGCCGGATCTCAGATATTTCGATGAAAATGATGTCCGGATCAATCATGCGACCTATCTGATAACCTATCAAAAGTTATGAGCACTTAAGTGTTTTTTATACACTCTTTTGGTGGCGGATCTCAGATATTTCGATGGAAACGATGTCCGGATCAATCATGCGACCTATCGTTGGACGCGTAATCAAACGAGTCCAAAAAATTAGAGATCTGGCAACCCTATCGAGTTATGAGTATATGAAGTTTCATTTAGAGAACATTTGTAGTGTAGACATTTTTATTTAACCAAAAAAAAAGTATATTAATGTGAGGAAGCCCAGTCAAATCAATCCGAATTCTGAAACGGAATTTAATTAGAATCGTATACAAATTCCTTTTCAAACGCAACAACCGGTTCCGTGTTCGAACACGGAACCGGTTGTTGCATTTGAAACGGAATTTGTATACGATTCTAATTAGATTCCGTTTTAGAATTCGGATTGATTTGACTGGGAGGCATCAACCACCTTACCTGTGCCACCTGGCAGAAAAATACTGAAACGATGTTTTTCTGCATACATTTTCGCGATTTTCCGTGTTTTTTCCGTAATGTTTCAATGGTAAAAAGCGACCCCTTAACATTAACCGATTTGGCCAAAATTGTAATTTTTATTAGCCTTCATTAAATCAACGGGGTACAAACTAAACAATGTAATGCAGTGGTAAAATAACTGCAGCCTGAAGCTGTTTTATAATTCTTATGGCATCCGGACCACTTAGAGAGACCTTTATTTTATTTTCAGGTTTTGTTAATCGTAACAGTCTCTATACATTTGAGTAGTTATTATTTTATGATTTCAATGAGTAAACCTCGTTACACAGATAATGGAGTTGTTCTGGATTCTGGCAATGATTTAAACATTGAAGGAGGCATTGCTGAGTAAGTTATATAGAATAAGCCCACCATCGATCTATCATGGAATCATCATCTATAGTCCAAACTATACTAAAAATTCCGATGGTTGAGAATTGATTGTTGTCTTACCATCGTCATTTTTAATTTTTCCACGACGCTTACTCACATACTAAACGTTTGTTTTGTGGTGAACGCCGTGTAAAAAGATCGTCTTTTTTTATTAGCCTTAATCAAATCAATGGGGTACAATCTAAAAATTCTAAACAATGTAAAGCATGAATGAATTATGAAATCCGGACCACTTAGAGAGACATCATGTTAACTTTTAGTAAACGATGAACATGTTTTTATTTTGTTTTATAAAAAAATGATACCGCAATACAATTTTTAATCCTAAATTGTAAAAAAAAAACTTGGGAACAGCATTATCGCTTTGTCCATAAAGATTTGTGGTGGTGCAATCAATAGCATTGATGCACCCCCCGTAAAACACACACACACACACACACACACACACACACACACACACACACACACACACACACACACACACACACACACACACACACACACACACACACACACACACACACACTCACACACACACACACACACACACACACACACACACACACACACACACACACACACACACACACACACACACACACACACACACACACACACACACACACACACACACACACACACACACACACACACACACACACACACACATGGATTAACAATTATACATTAGAAATTATTCAAAACTTTTACATTAGGTAAAAAATAGTGAGAGTTGCAGGTACGTTTTACAAATATAATTAAAAAATTACAAACAAAGGTTTAATATAGAAGGGACCATAAATACACGTTTTCATAGCAAAATGTTTGAAAGATTATTCAGGATAACATAAATAAATTATGACTGGATGTCACATGGAAGAACAACGGTGACGCGAAATTGACAAATTTAAAAAAAATAAGTGAATCACAAACTCATAAATTTAGAAATGTGGGCATTAAGAAATTCATGATTAAAAATATTTAACAAAAAAACTTATATTTTCAAATTGAGAAACTTAAAAAAATCAGATATTTGAGATATTTAAAAATGCAAATATTTATATCAGAAAAAACACAAATTCAAAGCCTCGTTCAAAGCATTAAAAATACAAATAATTAAAAATATCAAAATGTTTAAAATATAAAAAAATCATAATTTTAAAAATACAAAATAAAATAATAAAGGGTTTCAAAAAAAAGTTCAACTTAAAAGTTCCTAAACTTAAAAAATATTTTATTTTCAAATTCTAAATAAAAAATCAAAAGTTTGAATATTTCATAGTTCAGAACACCAAAACAGCTACAGTTAAAAAAAATTTAAAGAAACTAAAAAAATTCAAAAATAGGTAAAGTTTTAAAATTCTGCGAATCAAAAATTTTAAAATTCAAATATTCAAAAAATAGAAACTGTTCAGAGGCGTACTAAGGCCGGGTGTCACCCGGGGCGGGCTGCCCGGTGTCACCCCTCACCCCCCCCCCCCCTTCTCACACCCCCCTTTCTAGGTTTAATCCCACCAAACTTATGTCACATGGTATTCTTCTTACAAACTGGAATTCTAAATAATACTCTGCAATGAGCAAAAATCTTGCAATATAAAAAAATACAAATATTTTTAATAATGAAAATTAAACTTTTTATATTAAAGCAAACACTTTTTCATATGCAAATACACGTATTATAATCATCGAAATAATTATATCGAAGAACTAGTTCAAAAAAGAAAATATACATTAAGCTCGGCGATTTTCCTAATAAATAACAGATTTTTTAAAATGAAACATATTCAGAATATATGTTGTGTCATCAAATACACAATACATTATTTTTATCGTTTGATAGTGTTTACACAGAATATTCTTTTCATCAAAATCAAAATCATTTTCCTTAAAATTTAAAAAGATTAAAAATTCATATACGCTCAACAATTGATACGAGATTGAAAAATTCGTAAATTTTGAATGCTAATTTAAATTCAAATATTTATTTTGAAAAAAAATAAATAAATGCGCGGTATTAGTATTCTCTAGAAACTTTGTTAAGATAAATATTTTTTTAATAATTATAAGGCATGACATTTGTTCAAGCTTTATAAATCTTTTTCCAAAGGCAACAAATTTAATAAAGCAAACTGATTTGATTTAATATACATAATGTATAGCCGTAATTAAAAAACCATCTATTTGATGGCAGCACTGGTGATACAGTTTGACATGTAGCATCATGCGCCGGTTTATCTTGTTGTGTCCTTTGTGCGAAATAAACAATTAGTCGAATTTGTGCTTCCACGTGATGTAGACGTCTTTTATTGCTTCGTATCACGCCAATAGGTTATGGGCCTACGCGTTAGCCATTTTGTTTTTCTGTGTTAAAACGCGTTTTATCCGCGATAAATAAAAAGACATTCGTTGTAAAAAGTTCCGTTTAACCCTCGCAAAATGGATCGGCAGCTTGTCGCGAAACTGACGAACGATAATTATGACGTGTGGAAGCTCGAAGTGAAATTCGTGCTCATTCGTGATGGGCTTTGGAAGTACGTGGTTCCGGGAGTAAAACCGGTTCTCGACGCGACTTCGTCAAATGCTGCGGCGTTGGCCGCCTGGGATGAAGGAGATGATAAGGCGCAGGCATCGATTGGTCTCCTGATCACACGAAGTCAGTACGGCTTCATTCGAAATGCGGAAACGGCCAAGCAGCTCTGGGACGCGCTGCAGAAACAACACGAAAAGAAGTCCCTCACTGGAAAGTTGCAGTTGCTGAAAAAACTCTGCGATCTGAAGTACCACGCCGGTGAAGATATCGAAGAGTTTCTGTTGCAATTTGAGGACTTGTTCGAAAAATTGGCCCTTGCGGGTACCACGATCGATAACGAACTACAAGTTATCATGGTGTTCCGAAGCCTTCCGAGCTCATTTGATGCCTTGACCACTACTCTGGAAAATCGATCCGACGATGAACTGACGCTCGAACTTGTGAAAAGCAAGATTATCAACGAGGCTCTGAAGCAGCAAAGCACAGAGGTTGAAGAATCGGTAGTGCTGAAGGCGTACGCGAAGAAGAAGATCATCTGTCATCATTGTTCGAAACCCGGACATACTTGGCGCAAGTGTGAGTTGCTGCAACGAGAGGAGTATCAACAAAGGAGTGGTGAATTTAACGATCGTAGTGGTGTAAACAAACCCCAGAAGCGATTTGCCAAAGCGAGAGTCGTTCAACCTGGATCGGAGACCTTTGCGTTTGGCGCCAGTGACAAGCTTGTCAAACAGTGGGTGGTGGACTCGGGGGCAAGCGCTCACATGAGTGCTAACAGTGAATCCTTCGAAGTCATTGATAAACCACGAGCCAGCACACCAAGAACGGTGACGGTTGCGAATGGAAAGCGGGTCTCGGTCAAAGGGATTGGGCAGTGCCGGTTCTCCTGCTACGGGCCTGAAGGTCAGGAAAATGAGATTGTACTGACGGATGTTCTCTTTGTGCCTGATTTCGACATGAACCTCGTTTCTGTCAGTCAACTTGTTCAGAAGGGCGCTGAGGTACTGTTCGATGAAAAAGGTTGCACGATCACTCGCGGTAAACAGATTGCCACCGTTGCCCCCCGACACGAAGGGCTCTACTATTTACGTATGGTGGAGCAAGCTTGCGCTGCAGTTGGATTAAGCTGCAAACCGGATTGCATTCATGGGTGGCACCGCAAGTTTGGTCATCGAGATGCCGGAGCTATTTTGGAGCTGTACCGTAAAGAGTTGGCTACTGGGTTCAAGGTACGTAAATGCGGCTCAAGCGTGCAATGTGAGTGTTGTTTGCAAAACAAAATGAGTCGGTTGCCCTTCCCAAACAAAGCCGAGCGCAAGACAAAAGCAGTCTTAGATCTGGTTCACAGTGATTTGTGTGGCCCAATGAATACCGTTACACCGGGTGGACAGCGTTACTTCCTCACTCTGATTGACGATTACAGTCGGTTCACCACACTCTACTTTCTTAATAAAAAATCTGGAACAGTAGAAGCGATCAAGGATTTTGTGCGTCAAATGAAAACACAATGTGGAACGCCGCCGAAAATCCTCAGATCTGATCAGGGTGGGGAGTATCGTTCTGCTGAATTGATTAACTTCCTAAAGTCAGAGGGAATAAAACAACAGTTCACGACAGCATACACACCACAACAGAACGGTGTGGCAGAGAGAAAAAACAGATCGCTCGTTGAAATGGGAAGGTGTATGATCGCTGAAGCAAACATGCCGTACAAGTATTGGGCGGAGGCCATAAGTACAGCCAACTATTTACAGAACCTGTTGCCTACGAAACCCATCGAAACTACCCCGTACGAGGTCTGGCATGGGGTGAAGCCGGATCTAAAGATGCTGAGAGTGTTCGGTTCCAGCGCGTATGTGTTTATCCCGAAGGAGAAGAGAACCAAGCTTGAGCCAAAATCTAGCAAGCTAACTTTCGTCGGCTATTCTCTACAACACAAAGCCTGGAAGTTTATTGACACCACCACCCAAAGGGTTGTCATTAGCCGTGATGCTCGGTTTCTTCAAGCTGAGTTGGACCATCAAGTTTCTCCAAAAGAAGAGGAAGTGGATTTTCTGCCCGTTCAAGCCATCACGCCGGGTGATCAATCGGAACTCAGCGAAAACGCAGAGGATGCTGCAGACGACGGCGGGACCGAGTTTGACAATGCTGAGGGCGAACCGGACGAAGCTGTGGACGAACCAGACGACTCTGAGGGTGAACCGGACGAAGCTGTGGACGAACCAGACGATGCTGAGGGTGAACTGGACGCTGTTGAAGGTGAATCAGATGAAGCTGTTGGAGATCCAGAACCTGTGGAAGAAGTTGATAAAAGTGATGAACATTTTCTTGGGTTTGAAGATTACTCGAGCCTAAGCGAGTATCTCTCAGCCGAAGCAAATGAAAGTGCAAGTGAAGAAGAAGTGACACTAGTTCAGGAGGAGAGTTCGTCTGACGGAACGCGGCGGTCAGGTCGAAAGAACAAAGGAGTTCCACCGAAGAGGTTCCAAGTGGTTAGCAGACTAGTTAAACAACAGCAGTCGGAAGAACCTAAGAACTACACCGAAGCAGTGAACAGTGTGGACAGTGAGTGCTGGAAAGCTGCGATGCAGGAAGAGCTAGCGTCGCTTCAAGAACACAATGCGTGGGAACTGGTCACTTTGCCTCCTGGTAAAAAGCCCATCGGGTGTCGGTGGATTTTCAAGAAAAAAGAAGATGATCAGGGTGTGGTTGTACGGTTCAAGGCTCGTCTTGTCGCACAGGGTTTTACCCAACGACATGGACTTGATTACGACGAAGTGTTCGCTCCGGTAGCCAAACAAGTGACCATAAGAGCTCTGTTGACCATTGCCAGCCGCCGCGCAATGCTGGTCAAACACGTTGATGTAAAAACTGCCTACTTAAACGGTGACCTGGAAGAAGTTATCTTTATGAAGCTTCCCCCCGGAGTGGTCGCCGATAACAACAAGGTGTGTTTGCTGCAAAAGAGCTTGTACGGCCTCAAGCAGTCAGCAAGAGTGTGGAACAGCACGTTGGCTGATCTCCTGAAGCAGCTAGAGTTCGACCAGGCAGAAGCAGATCCATGTCTGTACGTGCGACGTCAGGAGGAGCTTCAGGACTACGTCCTGATTTATGTAGATGACATGCTGATTGTAACACACAGTGACGGCGCCTACCAGAAGATCATCACAGCGATGTCGTCAAAGTTCAAGCTGTCCGAACTCGGAGATGTGAAACACTTCTTGGGTGTCCAAGTGGCTCGTACTCAAGGTGGATTTAGTCTGTGTCAGCGTTCATACATCGAAAAGTTGCTTCTGCGATTTTGTATGGACCAGGCCAAAGGATCGCGCATTCCAATGGATCCCGGATATGTATCGCATAAGGAGGAGATGACACAACTTCCCAGTAACGAGCAGTTCCAGAGCGTAGTGGGTGGTTTGCTATACATTTCCGTGAACACACGACCAGACATTGCCATAAGTTCCTCGATTCTCGGACGACAAGTTAGCAAGCCAACGACCGCGGACTGGACAGAGGCAAAAAGGGTCCGGCGGTACCTAAAATCCACTTCTCACCTCCGGTTGTATCTTGGAAGCACGAGCGGAGATCTGGACGGTTATGTTGATGCAGACTGGGCCGGCGATGTCAAAGACCGAAAGTCAACTTCCGGGTTCCTGTTCCGACTTGGTGGTGGACTAATCTCCTGGTGTGCTAGGAAACAATCATGTGTGGCGCTATCTTCTACAGAAGCCGAATACATCTCGCTGGCAGAAGGATGCAGAGAGCTGTTGTGGTTGAAAAAGCTGATGCGGGACTTCGACGAGGCAACTAATTCACCGACCCGAGTGTTTGAGGACAACCAAAGTTGTATTGGTTTACTTAAACAGAACTCTGGAACAAAGCGATCAAAACATGTCGATACTAAGTATCACTTCGTTAAGCAACTCGTTGAGGAGAAGCAAATTGACATCGTTTTTTGCCCGTCCGAGTGTATGTTGGCCGACCTGCTGACGAAGCCTTTGAACAGAGTCAAGCTGGAGATACTGCGGAACGAGATAGGTATCCGGGCGGCGCCAGATGAGGAGGAGTGATGGCAGCACTGGTGATACAGTTTGACATGTAGCATCATGCGCCGGTTTATCTTGTTGTGTCCTTTGTGCGAAATAAACAATTAGTCGAATTTGTGCTTCCACGTGATGTACACGGAACAAAATCCGGTTTGCGGAATCGCAAACTTTGCTTTCGATTCGCTCTAAAAATCGCAAATCTCGGTTTGCACCCGTCAGCAGGAAGCATTGCTTCCAATATCGCAAACGGTGATTTTCGATATCGCAAACGTAACGCAGTAACGCCTACCCGCCAAAAGCACGCAGCACGCAGCCACCTCAATGTTTACTTTTTTGAATTGACCGTTGCTGTTCGAAATTTGGATGGAAATAAAAAAGAAGAAGAAGAAGAAGAAGTTTTACTTTTTATTTATTTATTCTTATTTCGATAATAAATTAAGAAATTGCGTTGATTGCTAACTACGGAATACTACTTCGAATAAGTCGAATTGTCTTATCTGGCAGGACAAATCTGCCTTGATGTCTGTGCTGCAGCTGGATACTGCTGGGCGCCGCCGATTCCGTTGGCATGGTGCTCCCCGTGACGTGAGTTACGGCGCATGCAGTTGGAGGAAGAGAAGCGTGCAACGTGATCGGTCCGTCGATCTGGTTGAGGTCCAGTGCCGGATTTAGACTCAGTTCCATGGCACCGCGCAGTGAGTTTACACAAAGGCGCCTAAGCGACGATTGCGGTTTCAAATCCTGATTTTCACCTCGAAGATCGGCTCCTCGTTAGAAGACCGTCCACCTGGAACGAGCCCCCCGATTGGACTTCCTGCTGGCGGGACACAATCTCCGACAGCAGTCGGACCCACTTCTGCCAAAGCGATTGCCGAACTCACTCTGTAATCGCGAGGCGTAGACTGGAAAATATAACACAAAAACAGAATATCTTTTAAATATTATAAAAGAAAATCGAAATAAATGTGAAGGTTCAATAATTTAAAATGCTGCCGGGACCCGTGGCGTAAGAGTGAATTTTAGAATTT
>NC_068937.1:80488105-80510952 GCF_016801865.2 Culex pipiens pallens | reverse complement strand
CACTCCGCGATAACACACTAAAACGCACAAAAACGAGCTCGAAAAGCATCAACGCTACTCATCGTGCCGAGTTTTCACCTAACGCCACCTTAAAGCAAGTTATCGCAAGTTAACGCGCGTTAAAGCGAGTTAAAGCGACCAGCGTCTGCTCGACTTTTGACCAGGGAAATCTATCTTGCAACATTGCCGTCGAGCAGTTTTTGGGCATGTTTGGCAACTCGGCATTTGTTTTGGTTTTTTTTCAAGCAGTTTTGACAGAAAGAAAAAAACAAAGCAAAAATTGAGATTTTTTGTCAACGACCGGAAAAGTTTGCTCCGGGGTGATCGCCCGGCTGTCCTCGTTTGTGGGGGCCATCGTGATCGGCAATCTGGTCAAGAGTTGCTGAGCGAGGCGGAAAAGTTGCTCGAGCAAAAATTTCACCCTCAAATGAGTGCGGCCAAGCAGGCGGCACGTTCGGTGCTGTTTGCCACGGCGTCGCTCAGCTCGAAGATTCTTTCCCAGCAAAAATATTTGCCAGCTGTTGCTTGGAGGATTCGTTCCTGGACGAGGGTTTCCTAATGGACAAGAAGACCGTTGTGCACAAGCCGAAACGCATCGAGCAAAGATCTTGATGGCCAACACGCCGATGGACACGGACAAGATCAAGATTTTTGGAACGAGTATGAAGATGGTGGTGAAGATTGCCGAGCTGGAGGTCGCCGAGAAGGAGAAGATGAAGGACATGGTGACAACCAGAACCAGGCTCGTCTCGGTCGTTGCGATCTGTTCGAATGTAAGCGGAGGCAGGCCAGCCAGAATAATTGAGAGCCACCGGAATATTCTGGCCACAAGACCCGGAGTGGCCAAATTCCTCAGGGAAGTTCCGATGGAAGGCCATACGAGACTGGACAACATGGGTATCAAACTTCTTGGATTTTGATACTGGTGATGAAAATGGCAATTTTGACAGTATTGGCCACAACCTGGAGTGGCCGGTGCCCTCAGGGAGGTTCTCCCGGGAAGACATTTACCGAACCATACAATTTTGGGCAATATTGGTATCAAATTTCATGGTTTTTGATATTGGTAATGAAAATGGCAATTTAGAAAAAAATTGGCCAAAAGCTGCAGTGGCCGGTGCCCTAAAGGAAAGTTTTCTCGGGAAGACATCTATTGAACCAACGAGTTTTGGCAATATGGGTATCACAACTCATGGTTTACAATACTGGCCATTTCGAAAAAGGTGGCAACAATCTGGAGAGCCCGCTACCTCACGATTGTTCCGATTGGGGAACAAACATCGAATTATAGAGATATCATGTTTTTTTTTAATACGGAGCTTAAAGAGAAATTAAACGAAAATATAAATCCAATAATGTTTTGATTTTATCTGACGCATAATTCAACAAAATTGCTTAATTTTAAAAGCTTTTCTGCTAAGTTCTTTGTCATACTGGTCATGTGTAACATAACACCCTGCACCTTTTTTTTTGGTTTTGAGCGCCGTTTTGCACTCGTGAATGTACCTAACTATTTCCAGGTCCTGCCATCGCTGCAGCGTACTTCGATGGTCATGTGGATTACACGTTCACCTGCAAAGAAAATAATCATAAACATAAAAAGCCCTGCAAAACCCCACCTCAACATTCTTACTTTTCGTTTAGCTAAGCGTTGCAAACAATATCGTACTCTTCGTTGTCGGCGATCGTCGTCGGCAGCTAGAGCAGAACGCGACCGAATGCCTCCATGGCCATCGATGCCTTACCGGACGTTTCCGCGGCCAGCACGCGAAGGGCGTCGTTCAGCGAACGATCCGCTTCGTCGATGATCTGCTGGGTTGCCCCACGAATTACGACGGTACAGGCCTCTCCGAGGGAAACTCCACTTAAACGCAGCAGCGTGTCCTTGCCGATGATGACCTGTTCGAACAGATCGCAACGACCGAGACGAGCCTGGTCCTGGTTGTCCTTCATCTTCTCCTTCTCAGCGACCTCCAGCTCGGCAATCTTCACCATCGAGTCCATCTTTATACTCGATCCAAAAACCTTGATCTTGTCCGTGTCGATCGGCGTGTTGGCGATCAAGATCTTTGTGTTATCGATGCGTTTCGGGTTGTGCACAACGGGCTTCTTGTCCAACAGGAAACCCTCGTCCAGGAACGAATCCTCCAAGCAACCGCCGGTCTTTTTTATGCACTACATCGCGGTCAATTCCCCAAATCACTTCAACCGCATCACGGCATCGACGACCAGCTTGGCAAATAGTTTGGCTAGGACAGAATCTTCGAGCTGGGCGTCGCCGTGGCAAACAGCGCCGAACGTGCCGAATGCTTGGCCGCACTCCACCCGGCGATAATCGTTTGAGGGTGAAATTTTTGCTCGAGCAACTTTTCCGCCACGCGCAGCAACTCTGACGCCAACACCGTCACGGAAGTCGACTTGTTTCTATGGTAAGCCTCTTGCAAAAACGGTTCAAACAGATAAAGACAAGAGAAGTCATGTTTCAATCATGCTAAAACATATCAGAACTAATAGTTTTTGCTGATACCCGTCGAATGAAGTCAAGATGATCGAAATCCATAATAAAATAAGGATTTTATTTGGATTTTATGAGTGATTTTAGAAATAGCAAAAATACGATTTTTTGTACATTTTAACCCAAAATACTCAAACTTCAACAACTTGTAAAAATGTCGCACGTCGTACGAGTTGTCGCACGGTTTTGATTTTACCGTTTCGATATCGATTGGTCGAAAGGACGACAAACGTACGACAAACACTCGACCTGCCCGACATTGTTTTTTCCATCGATTTACCTTCAATTCGACGTCGATTATCGTCGACGCAAACAGTTTGAAAGTCTTCAGTTGATCTTGTTCGGACTTGATTGCAACAGAGTCGAACCGAGTTGTTGGTTTTAGGCTTTGGGAGGATTTTGGACAGTTTAAAGGTAAGTTGCGCTCTAGGTTGAACTACTTTTTCAGCTGGAAAGTTCCGGACGGAGTGGACAACCGACCGAATCAAAGTGTCTTGTATTCCAGATTTCGGTCTTCGTAGCGGTATAGGAGGAAGAGGAGGAGGAGGAGGACGGGAAATATGGTTTACTCGGCGGGCCATTCCAGTAGACGGGACGGGAAGGAACCAGTTTGCGATCGAGGAAGCGGTTGGTGAGTCATGTTTTAGAAACGATGGAGGAGGTGTGCTGAAAGTGCGATTGGACGATCGAAATTAAAAATAGGATGAATAGAACATCACAAATTCTTAACTTTTCAATCCAATAAGGCTGGTACACATATTTTCAAAAGTTTTTGTCACCCCCCCTCCCCCCCCTTCAAAATTGGCCCGAAAAATCAGGGGGCAAACAAAATATTTTTACAATAAACTTCAAAATTTCAATGGAAATTCAAGTGCAACCAACTGAAATCAAATTAAAATACATTCTTCTGCATTTAAAATCATTTTTAGCATGTTTGGGTTTATTAAAAAATCTTAAGATTTTTTGAAAATTTTCGATGCAAAATCTTTTTTTTCGATACAATTTTTGTTTTTGTCAGGTCTTAGATTTTTTGAAAACTAATGATTGCAAAACAACTGAACTAGTGTAAAATGCAATTTAAAACACTTTTTTTTATTTAATTGTGAAGACTATGGCTTGTTATTTAAATTTTTATATTTTTTTATTTTTTTGCCCCCCCCCTTGACCTCGGTCAGGGCCGAGGGACAAAAACTTTTTTAAATATTTGCATCGGCCTAATTTCAAACAGAGAAATAAAAAAATCTAAAATACTAAAGCTTAAAAAAAAACTTCAACGCTGATTTGACTTGATAATTGTAAAATTAAATTATAAAGTTGTTTTTCCTTATTTAAAATTCTAGCATTCCAGAACTTAAGAATGCAAGCCAACCTCCCGTGGTCTAGTGGTTACGGGATCCGCCTAGCAAGTGGAAGGTCAGAGGTTCAATCCTCGGGTGGCAGCTTGGAGCCTTGATCATCCCGCAAAATCAGTACAGGTTTTCTTTCCCTGCTGTCTGCGCTTTGGAGAAACCTCGAGTTAGTCAAAAATTGGACTTCTCGGGGAAGAGCTCCAATGCCAACTGACGACAGTCGGGTCAATACAGAGAGCCGAAATAACTGATGACAATGGGAGAGATCTAAAAATAGCCAATAGGGACCGCTCCAGTCCCCGTCCGGCCTCATCATTTGAAGTTGGACATCAACAGCCTGCGAGCCACAACAAATCTTCAAAGTTGCTCATTTCTCCTTCGCTAAGTCAACCACTACGGATTTCGTCCGACCGTAGGACGGTTCGCTCTCTTCGGGAGCACATAGCTTCGGCTGACTTGTGCACTTCGGAAGGTAGTTGACTGGTCAACTAGCCGAAGATGCGCTAACAGATTTGATGAGTGTTCGGACTCAAAAAACACGGGAGGAGAATTGTTCCTTCCGCACCAACGCTTCAACGTACAGCGTTCAAGCGCACTCTACCAGTGTATATGTGCATTGGAAAAAAGGCTGTAAACAAATAGCTTGATTCTTCTCAATAAGATTCGAGCAAATTGCAGACTTAAGAGTATAACAGGGAATCACAAAAGATAGTCGCTATGAGGATCGAGGTGAATTAATCCCATGATCTGCCCACAAGGCGGACAAAAAAAAAGAATGCAAGAATTTGAAAATTCTAAATTTATTTAATTTATTGATATTGTGCAAATTTTTTTAAATTTTATTTTTTTTTAAATTTATTATTTCTTAAAATTCTCAAAGTCTTCAAATATTTAAAAAAATGAAATTCTAAAATATGAAAATTAAGAAATTGACAAAAAATTAAATACTAAAAATCCCTTATTCTTAAATACTAAAATTCTTAAATTCATAAATAATAAAAATCTAACATTATAAAGTTCTTAAATTCCCAAAACGTTAATCGCACGAGTTGGAATTTTGAATTCGAAAATTCTAAAAATTATAAGTTCTAAAATTCAAAAATTGTAAATTCTAAAAATACTAAAATTCAAATAATTCATAAATTTAATTTAAAAAAAATACAAATTCTAAAAATTATAAAAATTTGAAAAATGAAAAAAATACAAAGTACAAAAATTATAAAAATAAAAAACAAAATATATGTTTTTAAGTTTTAAAAATGTTAAAGTTTTTAATCTCTTTTAAGGGTGCACAACAACGAAGGAAGTTGTTGTCTTCTTATTCCAAAATTGTCAAACTTACGGACCCAATCCTGCAACAACGGAAATGTAAAATTATTCAAACTTTGTTGTTAATTACTTTGTAGACAGTACTTTAGGGGATGAATAAAAAAATATTTCGGTACTACCCGTAGTTTTGAAGATACTAAAATATCTGTAACAAGAATCTGGGTGCAAAAGCTCTGGTTGATGAGTACCGTTAAATATTTTAAATATTTAGAAATTCTTTTACAAAATCTAAAAATTCTTAAATTTTAAAATTTTAAATTGGAAAAAATCTACAATCTATCATTTTTGAAAATTTTCAAGGATTTTACAATGTAAAAATAAAAAAAATGGTCTAATAAAAAACAGGAGTTAGGAGTTTTAGAATTTTAGAATTTTAGAATTTTAGAATTTTAGAATTTTAGAATTTTAGAATTTTAGAATTTTAGAATTTTAGAATTTTAGAATTTTAGAATTTTAGAATTTTAGAATTTTAGAATTTTAGAATTTTTGAATTTTTGAATTTTTGAATTTTTGAATTTTTGAATTTTAGAATTTTAGAATTTTAGAATTTTAGAATTTTAGAATTTTAGAATTTTAGAATTTTAGAATTTTAGAATTTTAGAATTTTAGAATTTTAGAATTTTAGAATTTTAGAATTTTAGAATTTTAGAATTTTAGAATTTTAGAATTTTAGAATTTTAGAATTTTAGAATTTTAGAATTTTAGAATTTTAGAATTTTAGAATTTTAGAATTTTAGAATTTAGAATTTTAGAATTTTAGAATTTTAGAATTTTAGAATTTTAGAATTTTAGAATTTTAGAATTTTAGAATTTTAGAATTTTAGAATTTTAGAATTTTAGAATTTTAGAATTTTAGAATTTTAGAATTTTAGAATTTTAGAATTTTAGAATTTTAGAATTTTAGAATTTTAGAATTTTAGAATTTTAGAATTTTAGAATTTTAGAATTTTAGAATTTTAGAATTTTAGAATTTTAGAATTTTAGAATTTTAGAATTTTAGAATTTTAGAATTTTAGAATTTTAGAATTTTAGAATTTTAGAATTTTAGAATTTTAGAATTTTAGAATTTTAGAATTTTAGAATTTTAGAATTTTAGAATTTTAGAATTTTAGAATTTTAGAATTTTAGAATTTTAGAATTTAGAATTTTAGAATTTTAGAATTTTAGAATTTTAGAATTTTAGAATTTTAGAATTTTAGAATTTTAGAATTTTAGAATTTTAGAATTTTAGAATTTTAGAATTTTAGAATTTTAGAATTTTAGAATTTTAGAATTTTAGAATTTTAGAATTTTAGAATTTTAGAATTTTAGAATTTTAGAATTTTAGAATTTTAGAATTTTAGAATTTTAGAATTTTAGAATTTTAGAATTTTAGAATTTTAGAATTTTAGAATTTTAGAATTTTAGAATTTTAGAATTTTAGAATTTTAGAATTTTAGAATTTTAGAATTTTAGAATTTTAGAATTTTAGAATTTTAGAATTTTAGAATTTTAGAATTTTAGAATTTTAGAATTTTAGAATTTTAGAATTTTAGAATTTTAGAATTTTAGAATTTTAGAATTTTAGAATTTTAGAATTTTAGAATTTTAGAATTTTAGAATTTTAGAATTTTAGAATTTTAGAATTTTAGAATTTTAGAATTTTAGAATTTTAGAATTTTAGAATTTTAGAATTTTAGAATTTTAGAATTTTAGAATTTTAGAATTTTAGAATTTTAGAATTTTAGAATTTTAGAATTTTAGAATTTTAGAATTTTAGAATTTTAGAATTTTAGAATTTTAGAATTTTAGAATTTTAGAATTTTAGAATTTTAGAATTTTAGAATTTTAGAATTTTAGAATTTTAGAATTTTAGAATTTTAGAATTTTAGAATTTTAGAATTTTAGAATTTTAGAATTTTAGAATTTTAGAATTTTAGAATTTTAGAATTTTAGAATTTTAGAATTTTAGAATTTTAGAATTTTAGAATTTTAGAATTTTAGAATTTTAGAATTTTAGAATTTTAGAATTTTAGAATTTTAGAATTTTAGAATTTTAGAATTTTAGAATTTTAGAATTTTAGAATTTTAGAATTTTAGAATTTTAGAATTTTAGAATTTTAGAATTTTAGAATTTTAGAATTTTAGAATTTTAGAATTTTAGAATTTTAGAATTTTAGAATTTTAGAATTTTAGAATTTTAGAATTTTAGAATTTTAGAATTTTAGAATTTTAGAATTTTAGAATTTTAGAATTTTAGAATTTTAGAATTTTTAGAATTTTAGAATTTTAGAATTTTAGAATTTTAGAATTTTAGAATTTTAGAATTTTAGAATTTTAGAATTTTAGAATTTTAGAATTTTAGAATTTTAGAATTTTAGAATTTTAGAATTTTAGAATTTTAGAATTTTAGAATTTTAGAATTTTAGAATTTTAGAATTTTAGAATTTTAGAATTTTAGAATTTTAGAATTTTAGAATTTTAGAATTTTAGAATTTTAGAATTTTAGAATTTTAGAATTTTAGAATTTTAGAATTTTAGAATTTTAGAATTTTAGAATTTTAGAATTTTAGAATTTTAGAATTTTAGAATTTTAGAATTTTAGAATTTTAGAATTTTAGAATTTTAGAATTTTAGAATTTTAGAATTTTAGAATTTTAGAATTTTAGAATTTTAGAATTTTAGAATTTTAGAATTTTAGAATTTTTAGAATTTTAGAATTTTAGAATTTTAGAATTTTAGAATTTTAGAATTTTAGAATTTTAGAATTTTAGAATTTTAGAATTTTAGAATTTTAGAATTTTAGAATTTTAGAATTTTAGAATTTTAGAATTTTAGAATTTTAGAATTTTAGAATTTTAGAATTTTAGAATTTTAGAATTTTAGAATTTTAGAATTTTAGAATTTTAGAATTTTAGAATTTTAGAATTTTAGAATTTTAGAATTTTAGAATTTTAGAATTTTAGAATTTTAGAATTTTAGAATTTTAGAATTTTAGAATTTTAGAATTTTAGAATTTTAGAATTTTAGAATTTTAGAATTTTAGAATTTTAGAATTTTAGAATTTTAGAATTTTAGAATTTTAGAATTTTAGAATTTTAGAATTTTAGAATTTTAGAATTTTAGAATTTTAGAATTTTAGAATTTTAGAATTTTAGAATTTTAGAATTTTAGAATTTTAGAATTTTAGAATTTTAGAATTTTAGAATTTTAGAATTTTAGAATTTTAGAATTTTAGAATTTTAGAATTTTAGAATTTTAGAATTTTAGAATTTTAGAATTTTAGAATTTTAGAATTTTAGAATTTTAGAATTTTAGAATTTTAGAATTTTAGAATTTTAGAATTTTAGAATTTTAGAATTTTAGAATTTTAGAATTTTAGAATTTTAGAATTTTAGAATTTTAGAATTTTAGAATTTTAGAATTTTAGAATTTTAGAATTTTAGAATTTTAGAATTTTAGAATTTTAGAATTTTAGAATTTTAGAATTTTAGAATTTTAGAATTTTAGAATTTTAGAATTTTAGAATTTTAGAATTTTAGAATTTTAGAATTTTAGAATTTTAGAATTTTAGAATTTTAGAATTTTAGAATTTTAGAATTTTAGAATTTTAGAATTTTAGAATTTTAGAATTTTAGAATTTTAGAATTTTAGAATTTTAGAATTTTAGAATTTTAGAATTTTAGAATTTTAGAATTTTAGAATTTTAGAATTTTAGAATTTTAGAATTTTAGAATTTTAGAATTTTAGAATTTTAGAATTTTAGAATTTTAGAATTTTAGAATTTTAGAATTTTAGAATTTTAGAATTTTAGAATTTTAGAATTTTAGAATTTTAGAATTTTAGAATTTTAGAATTTTAGAATTTTAGAATTTTAGAATTTTAGAATTTTAGAATTTTAGAATTTTAGAATTTTAGAATTTTAGAATTTTAGAATTTTAGAATTTTAGAATTTTAGAATTTTAGAATTTTAGAATTTTAGAATTTTAGAATTTTAGAATTTTAGAATTTTAGAATTTTAGAATTTTAGAATTTTAGAATTTTAGAATTTTAGAATTTTAGAATTTTAGAATTTTAGAATTTTAGAATTTTAGAATTTTAGAATTTTAGAATTTTAGAATTTTAGAATTTTAGAATTTTAGAATTTTAGAATTTTAGAATTTTAGAATTTTAGAATTTTAGAATTTTAGAATTTTAGAATTTTAGAATTTTAGAATTTTAGAATTTTAGAATTTTAGAATTTTAGAATTTTAGAATTTTAGAATTTTAGAATTTTAGAATTTTAGAATTTTAGAATTTTAGAATTTTAGAATTTTAGAATTTTAGAATTTTAGAATTTTAGAATTTTAGAATTTTAGAATTTTAGAATTTTAGAATTTTAGAATTTTAGAATTTTAGAATTTTAGAATTTTAGAATTTTAGAATTTTAGAATTTTAGAATTTTAGAATTTTAGAATTTTAGAATTTTAGAATTTTAGAATTTTAGAATTTTAGAATTTTAGAATTTTAGAATTTTAGAATTTTAGAATTTTAGAATTTTAGAATTTTAGAATTTTAGAATTTTAGAATTTTAGAATTTTAGAATTTTAGAATTTTAGAATTTTAGAATTTTAGAATTTTAGAATTTTAGAATTTTAGAATTTTAGAATTTTAGAATTTTAGAATTTTAGAATTTTAGAATTTTAGAATTTTAGAATTTTAGAATTTTAGAATTTTAGAATTTTAGAATTTTAGAATTTTAGAATTTTAGAATTTTAGAATTTTAGAATTTTAGAATTTTAGAATTTTAGAATTTTAGAATTTTAGAATTTTAGAATTTTAGAATTTTAGAATTTTAGAATTTTAGAATTTTAGAATTTTAGAATTTTAGAATTTTAGAATTTTAGAATTTTAGAATTTTAGAATTTTAGAATTTTAGAATTTTAGAATTTTAGAATTTTAGAATTTTAGAATTTTAGAATTTTAGAATTTTAGAATTTTAGAATTTTAGAATTTTAGAATTTTAGAATTTTAGAATTTTAGAATTTTAGAATTTTAGAATTTTAGAATTTTAGAATTTTAGAATTTTAGAATTTTAGAATTTTAGAATTTTAGAATTTTAGAATTTTAGAATTTTAGAATTTTAGAATTTTAGAATTTTAGAATTTTAGAATTTTAGAATTTTAGAATTTTAGAATTTTAGAATTTTAGAATTTTAGAATTTTAGAATTTTAGAATTTTAGAATTTTAGAATTTTAGAATTTTAGAATTTTAGAATTTTAGAATTTTAGAATTTTAGAATTTTAGAATTTTAGAATTTTAGAATTTTAGAATTTTAGAATTTTAGAATTTTAGAATTTTAGAATTTTAGAATTTTAGAATTTTAGAATTTTAGAATTTTAGAATTTTAGAATTTTAGAATTTTAGAATTTTAGAATTTTAGAATTTTAGACTTTTAGAATTTTAGAATTTTAGAATTTTAGAATTTTAGAATTTTAGAATTTTAGAATTTTAGAATTTTAGAATTTTAGAATTTTAGAATTTTAGAATTTTAGAATTTTAGAATTTTAGAATTTTAGAATTTTAGAATTTTAGAATTTTAGAATTTTAGAATTTTTAGAATTTTAGAATTTTAGAATTTTAGAATTTTAGAATTTTAGAATTTTAGAATTTTAGAATTTTAGAATTTTAGAATTTTAGAATTTTAGAATTTTAGAATTTTAGAATTTTAGAATTTTAGAATTTTAGAATTTTAGAATTTAGAATTTTAGAATTTTAGAATTTTAGAATTTTAGAATTTTAGAATTTTAGAATTTTAGAATTTTAGAATTTTAGAATTTTAGAATTTTAGAATTTTAGAATTTTAGAATTTTAGAATTTTAGAATTTTAGAACTTTAGAATTTTAGAATTTTAGAATTTTAGAATTTTAGAATTTTAGAATTTTAGAATTTTAGAATTTTAGAATTTTAGAATTTTAGAATTTTAGAATTTTAGAATTTTAGAATTTTAGAATTTTAGAATTTTAGAATTTTAGAATTTTAGAATTTTAGAATTTTAGAATTTTAGAATTTTAGAATTTTAGAATTTTAGAATTTTAGAATTTTAGAATTTTAGAATTTTAGAATTTTAGAATTTTAGAATTTTAGAATTTTAGAATTTTAGAATTTTAGAATTTTAGAATTTTAGAATTTTAGAATTTTAGAATTTTAGAATTTTAGAATTTTAGAATTTTAGAATTTTAGAATTTTAGAATTTTAGAATTTTAGAATTTTAGAATTTTAGAATTTTAGAATTTTAGAATTTTAGAATTTTAGAATTTTAGAATTTTAGAATTTTAGAATTTTAGAATTTTAGAATTTTAGAATTTTAGAATTTTAGAATTTTAGAATTTTAGAATTTTAGAATTTTAGAATTTTAGAATTTTAGAATTTTAGAATTTTAGAATTTTAGAATTTTAGAATTTTAGAATTTTAGAATTTTAGAATTTTAGAATTTTAGAATTTTAGAATTTTAGAATTTTAGAATTTTAGAATTTTAGAATTTTAGAATTTTAGAATTTTAGAATTTTAGAATTTTAGAATTTTAGAATTTTAGAATTTTAGAATTTTAGAATTTTAGAATTTTAGAATTTTAGAATTTTAGAATTTTAGAATTTTAGAATTTTAGAATTTTAGAATTTTAGAATTTTAGAATTTTAGAATTTTAGAATTTTAGAATTTTAGAATTTTAGAATTTTAGAATTTTAGAATTTTAGAATTTTAGAATTTTAGAATTTTAGAATTTTAGAATTTTAGAATTTTAGAATTTTAGAATTTTAGAATTTTAGAATTTTAGAATTTTAGAATTTTAGAATTTTAGAATTTTAGAATTTTAGAATTTTAGAATTTTAGAATTTTAGAATTTTAGAATTTTAGAATTTTAGAATTTTAGAATTTTAGAATTTTAGAATTTTAGAATTTTAGAATTTTAGAATTTTAGAATTTTAGAATTTTAGAATTTTAGAATTTTAGAATTTTAGAATTTTAGAATTTTAGAATTTTAGAATTTTAGAATTTTAGAATTTTAGAATTTTAGAATTTTAGAATTTTAGAATTTTAGAATTTTAGAATTTTAGAATTTTAGAATTTTAGAATTTTAGAATTTTAGAATTTTAGAATTTTAGAATTTTAGAATTTTAGAATTTTAGAATTTTAGAATTTTAGAATTTTAGAATTTCAGAATTTTAGAATTTCAGATTTTAAAACTATTTGCAATAATCTGAGTTTTGTACGTTTTTGTATTAAATTATTTTAGATGTTTTCATTTATAATTGATTACTTTTTCAAAACAACCAATGCGCCATGGGTTTCCTATGTACATAGGACCTTTTGTAAAAGTAAGCAAGAATTCATAAATTTAGTTTTTCTTTTACAGTTCAAAAATACATATTTGAAATTGTATTGTCTTGAAATTTTATTATTATTATTATTGAAATCAGAATTTAATTAATAAATTCTTGCCGGCCGTGGCCTCAGAAAACATGCCAGAAACGCAGCGCAGCGGATAGCAAACGAAAACGACGAGGATGGTATTTTTACGCATTTCCCTTGTTATTTAACCGTGCCCGGAATATGGAGACCGATTCGGGAACCGTCTCGTTCGAGGTTAGAAAACAGTAGTAGGTCTATTCCCGTACTGCAGAATTCTGCAATTCTGGACAAAAACGGCAGCAGAGCGTTTCCGTACTTTTCTGCAACAAAAGTAACTTTTCTATCAGGTAGAACTTCTGCAGTGAGAGAGGTAGAAGTTGCAGCAAAACCGTTCCCGTACTTTTCTGCAAGCTCTCTTCTCTTTCTTGTTGAAAAGTTACTGCAATTTGGTGTGATGGATGTTGAGTACACGCTTACATAAAGTTTGCAAGTTGGGTGAAATCATGCATTTTATTATTAGTTACAATAAATTTTATGCTTTATTATTACTAAATTGAAGTAGTCTTTTTGAAGGGACGTTTATTTAATGTCTGTTTTTAATGAGAACGTTTTCAGGCTTAGTTCATCAATGTAAATAATATAGCGATTTTTTCAGTGTTAATATTTTAACCTGACAAAAAAAGATAACTAAAGTCAGTATTACAGCACGGCTAAAACCTCAACCAAAAAAATGTATCATAAAAACAAATTGTTTTAAAAAACTTTTAAAAGACACATTTCTTTTGTGTTTAATAATTTCAAATAAATATTTGTTTAGGAATCATTTTTGATCTTCAATTGTTTTTGAATAGACTTAATATGTGTGTTTAAATAATAGATAAATTTAATTGGCAAATAATACATTGTTCTTTTAACTGTGCTACCAATTTGTATTCTTATATGAACCAAAACCAAAAAATTGGATGTCGTTTTGTCGAATTCTTCTATTCTAAGATATTTAAATTCTAAAATTCGAAATTTTTTAAATGAATCATAAAAAGTACAATTTTTATTGGAGTCATATTTTAGGTTAGAAGCTCAGATTAGAGGTTTTAGAGGTTGGAAATTTTGACAAGTTCTTCGGAAAATAGAGTACTAACAGTCAGTGGCGTACTAAGGGGGGGGGGGGGGGCGGCGGGGGCGGCCCGCCCCGGGTGTCACCCGTCTTGGGGTGACACCCGAGCTGATGGGGTGACACCTGACTCGGACGAAGAAAAAAATATAATTGACCTAAAATATGTTCATAAAAAAATATCAAGTATCTAAT
Organism: Culex pipiens pallens; assembly: GCF_016801865.2. NCBI lineage: Eukaryota > Metazoa > Arthropoda > Insecta > Diptera > Culicidae > Culex > Culex pipiens. The sequence goes on along the minus strand of NC_068937.1, from coordinate 80,497,085 downwards.
TAATAGCACAAAACATACAAGTTAAATTTTCTGAAACATTCATTTTAGATGGGGGTGACACCTTTAATACTCATGTTTTAGAATATGTTTACATAGTATACTTATACAGCAATTCCCCACGAAAACAGCATGGAAAAACACAAAAGTCCTCGGATCGGGCTCAAAATTTTTCTGGGGGTTCCCTGGCCGAAATAATTAGACCCGTATTTTTTTGTTTGGCCATTAGGGTGACCTACGCCGTGTTAGGGTGGTCTAAAAAATGGCCATTTTCGTCGATTTTCGCAAAAACCCCTTTTTTCGAAAAATCATAACTCCTCGCCATTTTAACCGATTTCAATTGTCTTATACGCAAATGAAAGGTGATAAGTTGGCCTTTCAAAGAAAAATAGTAAGAAGTTTCAAAAATCTAGCCTAACATATGAAAAGGGCGTATGAAACTTTAAAATGCCGTTTTGACGGTGTCTGGACCAAAGAGCCTATGTCTGGAAATATTTTTATCGGATTCCCCGGACATTTTTACATAACATACTAAAAAATGGGAGGAGTTCATTAACAGGATTCCGAGATATAATTTTTTGAAAATAAAATCTGTGTTTTTTGACGCGCCGCGCGCAAAAACCGGAGAATGACGAAATTGGCAAAAAATCAACTTTTTTCACTAAAACTGCAATAACTTTAAAATTTCAGCGATGACCTATAGATGTCTGGGTACCAAAAGTTGCGTCTTTTAATTACGAAAATTTTGGTACCCAAACATCTATAGGTCATCGCTAAAATTTTAAAGTTATTGCAGTTTTAGTGAAAAAAGTTGATTTTTTGCCAATTTCGTCATTCTCCGGTTTTTGCGCGCGGCGCGTCAAAAAACACGGATTTTATTTTCAAGAAATCATATCTCGGAATCCTGTTAATGAACTCCTCCCATTTTTTAGTATGTTATGTAAAAATGTCCGGGGAATCCGATAAAAATATTTCCAGACATAGGCTCTTTGGTCCAGACACCGTCAAAACGGCATTTTAAAGTTTCATACGCCTTTTTTATATGTTAGGCTAGATTTTTGAAACTTCTTACTATTTTTCTTTGAAAGGCCAACTTATCACCTTTCATTTGCGTATAAGACAATTGAAATCGGTTAAAATGGCGAGGAGTTATAATTTTTCCAAAAAAGTGGTTTTTGCAAAAATCGACGAAAATGGCCATTTTTCAGACCACCCTAACACGGCGTAGGTCACCCTAATGGCCAAACAAAAAAATACGGGTCTAATTATTTCGGCCAGGGAAGCCCCAGAAAAATTTTGAGCCCGATCCGAGGACTTTTGTTTTTTTCCATGCTGTTTTCGTGGGGAATTGCTGTATAATGATGAAGTTAAGTATTCACAGTTAGTAAAAGTGCATGTTTATATGAAGACTAGAGACTTCAAAAATTTAATTTTCAGGAGTGACACCCGATCATCAAATAAATAAATTTTGATAAAGATACTAATATGTAAGGGGTGTCACCCCTATATTATTAATGTACAAGCTTATAAAAAGAGTTAAATGGAAAATGTTTTCGCATAAAAATGTTCTTGTGACAAACCACTCATGAGTTTGATTTTTTTTTTAAACTTTCTCGGAATGTGGGTCTATTTTTTTTCTCTTCGGCAATGTATCAATTGAAAGCAAAAATAATAATAAAAAAAAAAACACTTTGAATTGAAAAATCAATAAAACAGCTGTTTGCTATCAAAACTGGAAGCTAATAAAAGGGTGCAGAAAACGGCAAATTATTTTAATGACGATCAGGGATGGAGTAATCGCCAAAAAAAACTTTTTCACTTGCGAACTTTCATCACCCGGAGCCGTAACACGCAAGAGAAAATTGCCCTTGAACTTAAAAAATAATAATCAGTTGAAGATTTTTTTGTGAGTTTGATTGTTAGCAACACTTAAATTATTTTATATCATTTTGCTTACATACATTGTTACTCTACGAAATGAGACAAGCCATTTTTCGACGTATGAAGTTACATCTGAAAGTGTAGTAATGAAATGGGTGTTTCACCGAACAGACTGATGTTTTTTTGGTTACATTTTACCGATCTTTCGAGCACGATTAAGAAGAGCCATGTTCCTTTTCGATTTTTTTTTATTTGAACATGTACTTTTATTCATGTATTCAACTATTTTATATAAAAATTACCGTATTTCTTTTAGGAAGGTCAAAGTATAACCTAACAGTAGATACAGTTTCAACCGCAGATCCGTTTGAAAATGTGTTTATCTTTAGTATTTACATTTTGCACAACCTTTGATATGATTTTTTGATTTAATTAAATGTTTTAAATTTTAATATTTAACTAGATTTACGTCCGTCTCAATCCCTTTTCATAAATTTCCTTCTAATAAAATTTCCTGTGCAAAAAATAATTGTTATTCAATTCGATACTTTAATTCAATTAAATTTAAGGTTTGTTTCAGCGAATTTAAGATTTTTGGAAAGTAATCTATTTTTCAGTTTTACAAATATCCCTTTTGTAAAGAAACATTTTATTTACTACTCTTTTCAATTTGAATGAATATTGAAACATACATTTAAACAACAAAATCTAAAAAATAAATTAAATCAAAAATTACATCAGAGAAATTTATGTTTTGCAAAACAATTCATATTGTGATGTTTTTCGAAATTCAGTGTTTAATTGTAGAAAAGATCTAATTTTTTTTTCTAGATCTAAACGATTTGACTGGAAGAAAACACACGCTTTTTCAATAAATAAATATTCCAGCTGAATCTTTACTAGGCAATAATGAGAGATACAAAACAATCTTAACGTTACCATTGTTTTCTATTTCATTAAATTGACACAGAATATTTAAAATTGAAAATTCTTAAAAAATGTGTTTGATAAGATTCTTGACTATTTTCTGTACCAAATTTTATCATTTCATAATTATTAATAAAAGATAAAAAAGATAAGGAATAAACATACAAATTATATGAAATATAATTGTATCATCTTTTTTTTTTGTTATTCGGGTAGTAGAATTTAACATGAAAATAATAATTTTGATGGGAAATTTAACGACAATTTCAAATAGGTACGAAAAATCCGAATTCGTTTCCTAAACAACATTTATTAGAATTATGATTTTTTTTTGTTTATAATGATTAAAATTTGTAACTCCTACTTGTTAGATAGTATTGATTTCAGATAGATACACATACTTCGAGATATTATTTGCAAAATATTGATTTAAAAATATCGCCATTTGTCAGGATAATTTAAATTTGTTTATTGTTTATTATTTTTGTTTCAATGAAATTGTTTTATCGAACTTTCCTTCGACGGCACTAACGGCCTTGTTTTAAATAATATTTTAAAAATTGTCAGGCAGGTTCAAAGGGGTTCACAGAATTATGATTTTGAAATTAATAAAATTTACTTTTTGAATAAAGTTAGAATCTATGTTTCAACAAAGGAAATAAAATTTTTCCATTATCTTCCCTTCACTTATATTTTATAGTTTTTAACGTTTAATAAATCTTTTTGGAAAATGTGCTAATGTTTATTCAATATTTTCCGAATACTCATAAATATATTAGGTATTAAAATGTAATTGTAGTTTCTCATTTTTTTTAAATTAAATTTCATATTTTTTATTATTTTTTGTTTATAAAAGCACTTATTCATCATTTTCCTAAACAACTTCATAAGAAGAATCCTAAATGGGCCAGATTCCACAGTAATCTTAAGACCAGCCCGCGAGACCAGCCTGCAAGTCTTTATATAATTTTAACAACTGTCCATACAAAAATTGAAAGTAGAGTAAGACTCGGCAAGAGTGCCCAACAACCTTTTCAACCCCTATTATAATTGAAATAAACAAAAAAAAGCATCCATGCCAAAAACGTTGGATATTTGAACAAATATCCTAAATTATGATGAATTAAAAATATAAATTAAAGAAACATTAAACTACTTGTCACAAAAACCATTTTGATATTTTCACATGAAATTAAGTTTAAAAACAGCACCGTAAATCAAAAAAGGTAGAGTAATCGGCAATTACATTAAAATACAGAATGCGCAATCTATGCTCGTATTGTTGCCGTGCTTCTAGATTATATGAAAATCCTTGTATTCGATTTTTTTTTGTTTTAGATGATAGTAAATTTAAGATAATCAAAAACACATATTTTGATTTTATGAAAGAGATAGTCAAAAAATAACATGGCGATATGATACAAAATGCGATTTTTTTATTTTCAAAATAATTATATAGTAAACTTAACTATTGTAAAGTTTTTAGAAATTAACTAAAAAGCATAATTTTAAAGTTAAAGGCAATAAAGGACCAATGCACTTTTTTAAAGTAGTCCCAAGTATGTACATTTTTGTTGATTTGAAAAGATATGAAATTCTCTTACTTAAGATTTTGGAAATTTTAAAATTCAAAATAACAAAGGTATTTTCATGTTTTTTTCAAATACCTATCATTTTTCAGTAGAAGTTTTTCTCAATGTTTTTTGTCAGCAAGGTTAGCAAGGTCTCTATTATTAGTCTGATTTTTTTCAAATTCTGCAAGTGTTTCCATAAATGGGCACTCTCTTGAAAAATGAAAAAAAATACTTATTTTCCTGAAATTAAATAAATAAAATGAATTAAATTGTTTAACATGCGTTGGGTGTTCCAGTGTTAAAATAAAGCTTCAAATATTAAATATATAAATTTGTTCATTTTCAGATTTTTGATAATATTAAAGTTACAAATACAAAGATGCGTGAAAATCCATTCAATACCTGAGGAGAGCAATTAAAAAAACTTAGTTGACTCCATTCTTTTTGTGAGTGTTTTCAAGTCAAGGCAATATTGATATATTGACAAATATTGAAAGGTGAATCTACCTCTACCTTCAGTCTTAAGAACAAAAAAACAGTAAGATAATTTTTGAAAAATCAGTGATTTTTTCAACATTCCGTTTTTGAATTTAAATCCATTATAATAGATTCTTAAAAAAAACAGCTTGATAAAAAAAATTGAAGTGGATTAATTTATTTTTCAATACATCTTCAAAAGTTTTTTTAAATTATTTTATAAAATAAAAATTTATTACAAAAAGATTCAGATCCCGTAAATGTCTTTTGATGTTTGTTTTGTTTTAAATTGTGCAAATATTTTTGATGTATGATTTCCCATCAATCAATCAAAAAATCAGAATACCTACAAAAAAAATGCAGTTAACACTGAAAAAATACTTCAGACATTTTTTCTCGAATTTTCCATGAAAATCAGAAATTAGTTCATTCATATTTTAATTTTGAAAAATATGCTTTTTAAAAAGGGAAACTAATTTTCTAAACTTCCCTCACCAATACTTATGATTTGTCTGGTCCTCGGAAAGATTCTATAATGTTTCAGCCAAATTAAACAAAATATGAATGAAACTAATTAACGCTTTTCAAGGAAAATTCAAGGCAAAGTGTCTCAAGTACTTGGATTCAGGTTAACCACTTTTTTTTTTATTCTGATGTTTTAATTGATGGGAAAACATGCATCAAAAATATTTGCCCAATACAAAAAATAACATTTCAATTCTCATTTAAAGACATCACCGAGTTCTTAATCTTTCCGGAATCAATTTTTAATTTATAAAATAATTAAAAATAAACTTTTAAATATGTATTTTAAAAAATTAAACCATTTCCAGATTTTTTGGAAATGTTTTTTTAAATGAACAAATATATTTCAAGCAAAAAAAAAAAAAATAAATTATTGGTTGAAATAAAATTCATTGATAGTTGAAAAATTTACCCTTTTTGTAATTTTTCCGTTTTATTATTTTGATAACTTAATAGAAAATTATTGAGCATTTTTATTTGATTAACAAATTTTACAAAATTCCGCGGGGCAAAAAAAAAACTTGGAATGACGTTTTTGATCGCAATGAATACAGATTTGATCAAACTTATTGTTTATCAATCGTTGGAATTTAAAAAAAAAAACTAGTGAAATGTCAGTTTATCTGGTGTCAAAAATTTCAATTTAAGAAACCCTAAGCCCAAAAATGTTTTTTTTTGATCTGCAGTTCTCTAAAAAAAAAACTTAAAAGTGTCTTTTCTAAAAAAAAACAACGGGAAATTTACGGTTCAAAATATTCTATCCTTAACCCCTTAAAATATTTTGCTGAGCTTTAATTTATTCTAATTCTTTTTGAGTTTAAACTGACAATTATTAAAGCTTCCAAAGATTTTGGAAAATATGGAATAGTATTGGCGTGATACGAAGCAATAAAAGACGTCTACACGGAACAAAATCCGGTCAGCGGATCCGAAAATTATTTGCGATGAAATGAAATAATTTTTTTCCGAAATCATGACAAATGTTTGCGATATCGTAAAAAAACGCTTTCAATTTTGAAGCAAATTGTTTGCGAAATCGCAAACACCATGTTCACGCCGTATTTTTTCTCCAATCTGCCGCAGCCAATGCGTTACGCTGTCAGAATCAGCTGGCGCGCGATGCCTAAATTCAAAACAAACAAACCCTTAAACCCAACAGTTTTTTTTTTCATTTTAAGTCGTCGAATATTTTCGCGGCATCTTTGACCTGTGTTGGTTTTAGTTCGTGTGGAACCGAATGAACGGTTGTTGTCCTCCCCTACCAGGCCGGAAACGGCGTTGGTGGACGGTTCCGCTGATTTCCGCTGCTTCGTTAAGGTATGTGTCGCGAGTTGTGCTTGTAAAATATTCTACCACCGAATCGCTGCTGATGAAACAAGTCATCCCCAACAGCAAGACCAGCCGCGGTCCAATCCATCGACTGTAAGTTCGATTCGGCGGCCGATTCCAAGGCCCTGGGTGCCAGCTGGTCGAAAAAAGCTCCGAGAATGATTGCGCGGAGCCGGATTAGTGAAGGCGGAAGCATCACCTGACGGGTTGGACCTTTCCTACTGAGCGGTGTTCAACTGAGCTTTTTGGCGACGTACCTGGATGTATTTGGGAAGTTCTGGCTGTAAGAAATCTAAATTTCTAAGCAATTCCAACAACTTTAACTAATTTTGATCTTTGTAGGATTCATCACCCAGATTTCCAACCCATGCCAGCGGTCCAATCCATTGGAACTTTAGCGAAGTACTGTTCCTTACTAGTGATGGCAAACTCCCGCACAGGAGCCTGGAGTACAAGCTGTTTACGGTGAATGTGGCTAAAACGACAGCCGCTGAGAGGAACAACCCGCGACGGCCGGAAATAAGTCGGGCTGGTAGCATTTTGCTAAGGTTAAAGCCGTTGAGCCTTTTAAGTATTTACTAATGATTATAAGACAGCCAAGTCTCTGAAGCCGAAGAAACCCCTTATCTGTTGGACCAATCCGTGCTGAAAATCTCACAGAAAAAAGTGGAGTGAAATCCCTGCTAGATTAGTGAATCAACCGGAAAGCTTTTCCGCCATCGATTTTTTCAAACACAGAAGAGGTGATTGCGGCAAGCATCGTGGACGGTCAAACCTCGCTAGTTTGACAAATTGTATTAGATCGATCATGAGGAAGTACATGTTCGGGTTGAAATCTTCAGGAGGATCAACGGCTTCTTCGTTGTTTTTTTGCTAGGTCCTATGACATTCGTGGCAAGATCCTGGATTTTGCCTTCCGCAATATGTTCAGAAAGATCTCGACCCGGTCCAACTGTGTCGACGAAAAGTGTCGAGATGAAGCAAAACCCGTACGATATAAAATCCTACCTAAAATCTTTGCCTTGTCGCCTTAATCGAGAAATTAAAAGTGAGAGTGTGTGCAACATGGAGTTAAACTTTCTGTCAAGTTGCTGTGAAGATTACCATGGCACATTGATAAGTTTAACTCCATGTTGCAAGCACACACTCTCACTTTCATTTTTTCGTAGGAACAGTCAACAACTGTTCAAAAGTCTAAATGTCTAAAAACCTATAAGTTCAAAAGTTTAAAAGACTACACTCTAAAATTCTAAAATTCTAAAATTCTAAAATTCTAAAATTCTAAAATTCTAAAATTCTAAAATTCTAAAATTCTAAAATTCTAAAATTCTAAAATTCTAAAATTCTAAAATTCTAAAATTCTAAAATTCTAAAATTCTAAAATTATAAAATTATAAAATTCTAAAATTCTAAAATTCTAAAATTCTAAAATTCTAAAATTCTAAAATTCTAAAATTCTAAAATTCTAAAATTCTAAAATTCTAAAATTCTAAAATTCTAAAATTCTAAAATTCTTAAATTCTAAAATTCTAAAATTCTAAAATTCTAAAATTCTAAAATTCTAAAATTCTAAAATTCTAAAATTCTAAAATTCTAAAATTCTAAAATTCTAAAATTCTAAAATTCTAAAATTCTAAAATTCTAAAATTCTAAAATTCTAAAATTCTAAAATTCTAAAATTCTAAAATTCTAAAATTCTAAAATTCTAAAATTCTAAAATTCTAAAATTCTAAAATTCTAAAATTCTAAAATTCTAAATTCTAAAATTCTAAAATTCTAAAATTCTAAAATTCTAAAATTCTAAAATTCTAAAATTCTAAAATTCTAAAATTCTAAAATTCTAAAATTCTAAAATTCTAAAATTCTAAAATTCTAAAATTCTAAAATTCTAAAATTCTAAATTCTAAAATTCTAAAATTCTAAAATTCTAAAATTCTAAAATTCTAAAATTCTAAAATTCTAAAATTCTAAAATTCTAAAATTCTAAAATTCTAAAATTCTAAAATTCTAAAATTCTAAAATTCTAAAATTCTAAAATTCTAAAATTCTAAAATTCTAAAATTCTAAAATTCTAAAATTCTAAAATTCTAAAATTCTAAAATTCTAAAATTCTAAAATTCTAAAATTCTAAAATTCTAAAATTCTAAAATTCTAAAATTCTAAAATTCTAAAATTCTAAAATTCTAAAATTCTAAAATTCTAAAATTCTAAAATTCTAAAATTCTAAAATTCTAAAATTCTAAAATTCTAAAATTCTAAAATTCTAAAAT
>NC_068937.1:80402462-80488005 GCF_016801865.2 Culex pipiens pallens | reverse complement strand
GTCCTAAAAATGTTGAAAAAGCGGTTTTCGCAGCATCCTTTGGGTTAATTGGGATTTGATAAAATCCTGATTTCAAGTCAATGGTTGAGAAATATCGAGCTTCTCCAATACTGTCCAAAATTTCGCTAATAAGCGGTATAGGGTACACAAATGGTTTAGTAATTGTATTTAGGTCTCGAAAATCCACTACAATTCTGTAGCGTTTGTTGCCTTCGGCGTCTAAGTCTTTCTTTGGGATGCATAATACCGGTGCATTCCACGGACTTTTACTTGGGCGTATTATCCCTAATTTTAGCATTTCTTCCACTTGTTCTTCAACGTGTTTCTTGGTAGCTTCAGGAAATCTATATTGTCTTTTATTAATTGGAATTTCAGTTGTTGTCTCTATATCGTGCATGGTTAAATTGGTATAAGTCAACTCGTCACCCTCTAAATAAAATATTTCATTAAAATCATTCAAAATATTATTAATTTCTTGATTGATATCGCCTTTCAAGTGGTCTGTTTTAACCAATTCATAAATTTTTCTCATTCTTTCATTGCCTGTAAGTTTCTCATGCTTCATGTTTTCAATCACATCATAATCCCGATCATTTTCTAAATTCATCTCTTTTGGGTAATCTTGGTTATCATCATCAATTTCAATTTGATCACCATAATACTCTTCAATGCACGGTTGGATTCTGCCATTGCAGCCATTGTCATTATCATAATTATTTCCATTATTTTCATCATAGTTTGTATTAAAATTGTCATAACTATTTGCTTCAATACCTGCCATATTTACTTTGTTTATATTTTCAATGTCATTGATTCTAAATAAATTGGTCATTTCATGATTATTATATTGCATATTATTTGTGTCAGGCGTTCGTAAAACTATGTTGTCGAAACTTTGACTAATATATAAGGTGTATTTCTTTAGAAAATGTGCTCCAAGAATTGCAACATCAGCAAAATGCTTCAAAATGTAAAACTTTTCCTCGTATTTTGAATTTCCTATCAATAAAATCATATTTACAGATCCTACTGTATCTTCTGCTATTCCATGAACCCCTCTAATGGAAATTCTATCGTTGAAATCAATGTTAGTTAAACGCATATTACTAACCACATCCCATCTTACAAAATTGTTACATGATGCGGAGTCAATTATAAATTTGTGAAATTTTGTTGGATTTGCCAAGGTAGCAATATTTGCATAAAATATTGAATCATTATTGAAATTGATTTTTAATGTTTCATGTGGTGGAATGTATTCGTTAAATTGCAGTTTAAAATTATTTGGAATTTGATTTTTATTGCGTCGACTATTTGTATAAGTTCGTTTTAAAGTGCTCTTTGCAGTATTCGTTTTATAACATTCATAAAATTTGTTAGCTTGATAATTATTTCTTTGATAAAATTTTTTATTTTTATTGTTCCTGAAATTTCTGAATTTTCTGTCAAAATTAAGGTTTGAATTTTCAGTACTAGCAAGTAACCTTTGTTCGAGAGTTCTTAAAGACTCTCTGTCAATTCGTTCATTTTCTAAAAATTCTAGCAAATTTTCCAACTTCATATGACGGTTATTAGTGGCAATTGCTTTGATTTCATTATTTATAATTCCAACTATAAAGTGGCTTTTTAAGCAATAAGCTGTAAATGAATTTTCGTTGTAACTTTGATCAATTTTTATGATTTCGTATTTTATGTCAAGAACTCTTCCTGCATATGATTTAAAAGATTCATCACGTCCTTGTTTCAGAGTTTCAATTTGTTCAATTATACTACCAAAAGTAGTTTTGATACCAAACTCTCTAATTAAATTTGCCTTGGTTTCTTCCCAAGTGCTTGCATAAATTCGGTTAATACGTGCTGCTGCTTTAAATTTTAGTTTCATAAAAACAACATTTAAAAATTTACTTTGATCTTCGCCTTCAGGAATTTGATCAGCATAATAATCTATTAACATTAAAAATTGCTCCAGTGAGTCTAATGACCCATCAAATTCTGGAATAAGCTGGATTAAATCCTTCATCTCCAAATTCGCCATCTTTAAGCGTGTTTTTTAACTATTTACATCAAATTTCGGTATAACTTTTGTCACGGGTATGAATCTTCAAGCAATTTCAATATGGCGACTTGTATCAGAAGAAAGTGAGGCATTTTCGCTAGTTCTCACTGTTCTGTGTTCTGCGTGCACGTCCGCAAATATCGACCACACACATACTAACACAAAGCGCCTTCAAGAGGCAAAAGGTAGTTACGAATATTTTTGGCACTTTTGTTAAAAAATATGCGGTTTTGCAAAAACCAATAACAAAACAAATTTTTAAGTGTAGTTCGACTATCAAACTTGTAATTCGTTGCTGATTTGTTGGGATTTTTTTTTTAAATAAAAAGTTTTTTTTTGCAGCACCCCTTTTGGGCGGACATTTCTGTTGTCACCTTTTGGTTCCTTGGATTTGCCATGGATAATTTCACAGTGTAATAAACAGGGCAGCTACCACCACGCGGCGCCACCGTTTTGATTGAGAAAATGATACAGGTTTTTCAGACGAGTTTCAATCCCGTGCTTTTGTTTACTCACCCTAAACTGCCAGATTTCCATGGTCGTCTTCTTGGGTGTCCGATGTGGCTGATTTTCGTCTCCAGTTGGTCCAGATGATCTCGTCATTGTTGAATCCCTAATGCTGTCCATCGTTGGCCGGTTTTGAAATTGTCGATGCTTCTGCCATTGGTCGAGCCCGTTTTGGTTCCATCTCGTACTGCTGCACATTTGCTTCCATCTTAGAACTCCTCACATAACATTTTCTTCAATTTATTTTAACTGTTTGTTACTTCGCGAAATCATTTCGTTCATTAACTTTCACACATAGTCACATTTTCAACTCTCGGTTTTGTCCAATCATAATGGCGTGTCCAAACACACACAGCGTTGCTTTCCGCTAGTCACCACCTGAACGGCCCGAGCGGTTTAGGCTTTCAGGATTTTTGTGATATTTACTCGTAGAGTCAAAACAGATCAGTAAACTTCACTTATCTGTATATTACACTTTTTGAAGATTACATTTTTGCGGTAACACTTTCAACTTTTACGCGCACGATCACATCACTCAACTTTTTGTTGCTAATTTCATTAAGACCTTCGTCGAGCCAATTCTCTACGTTGAAGCCTGACTTGTCCTCCAGACCTCTTCGCCGAGCCATGCCAGACCCCGAACTCCTAAGTCCCGGGTGGACTCTTCACGGCGGCTAAGTCCCGGCGGACTCTTCACAGCGGCTAAGTCCCGGCGGACTCTTCACAGCTGCTAAGTCCCGGCGGACTGCGGCCTCCACCGCTAAGTCCGGATGGACTGGGGCCTCTGCTACTGGTGGCTGCTGGCGGGTCTGGCTGGTCTGGGGCGTCTTCTGGAACTGGACTGGAACAAGAACTGGAACTAACTCGAACTAACTGCCCTCCTCAAGAATTTTGGGGTTTTTATAGTCAGTCCCCGAAAACTCTACTAAATTTTGTTCTACTAAAAGTGGTCCGTTTCGATGAGAAGCATCGATGAACCTCATGAATTAAATTATGCAGACCTCTGCAATTCTTCATGACTTTCCGTATGGTGTAGTGAGTACAACTCAAAATCGGAAGTCATGGGTTCGAACCATTGTCGTGAAACTTTAAATTATGTTATTGGAATGTCAAAATTATGTTCCTAAAACATTCTCAAAAATGTATGTCAATAATGAGAAGGTCGAATTCCCCATTGAACAAACATGCCAATGAATTTGGTTAAGCCACACCCTCAATTTCCCCTGTGTAATAACATCGCACATTCATAATTGAAAGCTTAACCATTTTTTTTTTATTGCCTAACAATTGGCGAAATTTAATAAAGGGCTTTTCAGGTGAGGATGACTCATGATCCACACCTGTACATAAGCTTAATTATTTGTCGCGCAACGCGAGTCGACGGGTAAAATTATTTATGTTTGCGTAAGCGCGCATGGTCAGAACTGTGGTGAGGATCGATAAATGGACAAATTTAATGATTTAAATTTGAGGTCGCTGCACCGGTTACTCGTTGTGTAACCGCAAGAGTGCAGCGGGTCGTCGTTTGGTAATCGGATTGGTCGTTTCGATGAATGCGACCGAGTTCAAGTACGGCAAGTGTCTGCTGTTGAGACGAGCGAGGCCGAAAAATCTGCCAGTGATTGAATCTGCGCCGTTAACCGTCAAGAATCATCATCTGAGTGATTTCGCAGAACACAGCCAGAAGCTGAATCCCGGCAGCGAGGTGCCCTTATGATATCGTACCTGCTCTTTCACCATCTTGCTGGAATATCTTACCCAGATCGCGATCAGACTGATCGCGTTTTTTATTTCCAGAAAAAATAAACCCAGCAAATCATGTTCTGGACTGACACGAACGTTGTTCAACCCGGAATAACGGAAACGGAATCGTAGTCGTACGCGATCGGACGGAGCATCTACTATGAACCTAACGATTTCTTCATCAATCCGACGAAATTGGCCGAGGCGCCGAATGAAGGAATGATAACGAGGTGCAGCCGCTTGACGTGGTCGACAAGAAGGTTGTTTTGGCCAATTGGCCTAAATCAAGTACGACAAGTATCTGCTAGTCAGAAAAGCTTATATGAACCTATGTTGGTGGATTTCCAAATATGACGCATTTTTTTTGCTTGGTATTTCGGTTCATCGTACCAGCGCATCAAGACACGCTCGGCTCGTCAGCTCGGTTTCATGTCTGGCACTCACCCGTGGCATGGACCCAGCGTATGAGCCAAGGTGCTTCACTCGGTACAAGCCGAGGTATGGGCCGTGGTACGCGTCGTGGTATTGAACCGGGTTTGTACCGTTTGGTAGTCGTATCTTGCACCATGATTTTTTTAATGGCAGTTTTTGTAGATTTTGCTCGGTTTGTTCTAGAGGTCGTATCGAGGTCCGATTTGTATGAAACTTTCAACGTTTGTTTGTCTCTTCATGAGATGAACTCATGTCAAGTATGAGCCCTCTACGACAAAAAGAGGTGGTTTAAAACGAGCATTAATTTTTGTGGTCCAAATAACATGAAATTTTTTTAGAATTGCTCGTCTTTTCGTAGAACTTCATCAATTCCAACTCTCTTAGCTGCTTTCGAATGGTCTTTTGAAGCCCTAAAAAATGTGCCATAGAAATCCTGGATTGGTTTGACTTTTTCTCATAGACTACAGCGTCGATATGAGCTTGTTTCTTCTTAAAGGAAGCGGACGCTACTACCTCAAATTTTAGTTGGGATTTAACAAAAAAAAAGTTTTATTGGTAATTTAAATTTATGGGGCACTTGAATTTTGAGAACTCTGGAGCTCGGTATTGGCAAGTTTGGTTTGATAGCCTCGACGTCGGCGGTTGAACTAACAATCCAAAGGTCGTCAGTTCGAATTCTGGGGTGGATGATAGCTTAAGTATAAAAAGTGGCTTGGAATTGCCTCAACAATCAAGTCCTTGTTTCAGATATGAAACTCTCTACCAAACTACAAAACTGAGAATGTTTTTTGAAATCCAAGCAAGCAATATTTTGATTGAATCCAAGCAAACATAGGAATTTAGAACCCATTCTTGTTTTGTTTTGAATTCTAAACACGCTGCGTTTTTGATTTCTTACTCTTATTTTTCTTTTTATTCATTTAAAATGGTTAATTTCGAGTTATTGCTAGTTCAATATGTGCAAACATTTATGCAAATAAATTTGTTTTTGAGTAGTGAAGCGCAAATATATGCAACACGCAAAAAACACTCACTTCAGAAGATTGAATTGCTCCGAACCGTTCAGCGACTGCTTATCCTTTCATACACAAAAAATGTTTCGAGTGGAAAAGTCTGGATGCTGGTAAGTTTTTTTTTCAATAGATTATTTCTTGACACTTATTAATTTTACAAGTTCAAATCTTTCTAACAGGCAAGATCTCAATTCTTTTGGGAAATAGACTGTGCTTCGCTTTCGGATGCCGATTTTAAGACAAACTTTCGAATGAGCCGTAAATCTTTCAAAAAATTATGTAATTTACTTCCACATCTCAAAAAGGAAGATACAGTTATGCGCAAAGCGGTTTCTCTCCCAAAGCGTATCCAGGTTTTTAAGCGAAGATGGCATTCGAATTGTGAACGCCCGAATTGTCAAAATCACGCAGTAGCACCAACATTAGAAAAAAGTATGGCTGTCATGCCATGGCACACTTTTTTCGTAATGTTGGTACCATTGCGTGATTTTGACATTTCGGGCGTTCACCATTCGAACGCCATCTTCGCTTAAAAATCTGGATAGCAATTTCTTTGTATGCTCTTGGTTCTTCTGCTGAATATCGAACGATTGGCAATTTGTTTGGAGTTGGAAAGTCCACAGTTTGTGAAATTTTACTCGATTTCTGTTCTGAAATCTGGGAAAAACTGCGCCCTGTTTATCTGAATGATATACCACTAACGAGAGAATCAATTAAGGAAAAAGTCGATGGATTTGAGCTTTTGGGGTTTCCTCAATGCATTGGGGCAATAGGTGAGCATTTAACAATCTCTGTAAAACTTAATTTTTATTATTATTATTTACTAATATCATCACATTTATTGTAAGGTATGCACTTCGGAAGAAACCGGTCAAGAAAAATTTCAAATGCAGTCCAGAGAGGGTGAAGAAAAGCCCCAAGAAAACGTTTCCTCTCTTTTGTTCTGCCGTTCGTAAAGCTTTTTCTTGACCCCCTTTCTTTTAAAGAGCATACCGGCCCTATAACACAGACATACAGACGTAAATCTCTTTTTTACACCATTAAACAGCAATATAATGGCAGATTTGAATTTAAATGAAGTTCACGTTTGCCGACTTTCGTTTGCTGAAACAAACTAAATCATTATTCCGGTCCAAATCTTCTGCCGACATGGTCTGCGTTGACGGCAAGCAAATCGCCCTACACCACGCGCTATTTTTGTATTTACCACCAGGTTGAGTTGTTTTAGTTATTTATATTTGTTCGATGATTTACGTCTGTTTGCGTGATCGACGTGAACAATGTTTATATTTTCTATTTTTCACTTGAAATCTGATTTCGGCTTTTTTCCCTTTGCGTTTAATTTGAGTAAATGTTGTTTAAATTTTTGTATTTCTAATAGCACGCAGAAAAATGTTTTGTAGAATCAGCCTGTACGAGGTTTGAATCAACAAAATTTTTGTTGAATATAATCAACGCCAATTTTGCGTTGAAACAAACCTTGATTTTCTCAATTCCACAAAAGTCTTTTGTTGCTTTGAAAAATCTGCTTTGACGTTGTAACAGTTGGCCTGTTTGGCAAAATTATTTATTTATTTGTTTCAATGTTAAATGTTATTTATTTACATTTTGCAATAAAATCCGTGTAGTCAAACTCCGCTTGCACTCTTCGGTAAACATCTCTGTAGTATTCACCACGGTAACTCAACCTGTTTTGGACCGATTGCGTTAAGACCCGGAGAGAGACTCTTGAGAGAGATGAGCCGATCTTGAACTACCTCAGTGAGAGAACACCACAGCTAGACCCGAGAATACAGTTGCTAAAAAGGGATGGGGAGTTCGCTACTTCTGTCGCACGCAGTTACCCAGAGAGCATCTCAAGGAATGACGTAATTCCGGTCAAACCGCTTGAGCGTCCGTTGCGACCTTCCCTATTCTGAGGACTCCAGGGCTCGTTCACTTTGTCCCCAGCTATCAACGAGAGTGGAAGTGCGCGTTTTGTACCGCGAGTTTTTGGCTTTTTGTACAAAATGTAATGTAGTATAGTGACGTGTTCCATTTTTTGTTAACTAATTAAATTTCCATTTATTAGTTTCCCGTTAGTTAGTCGTGTGTGCGCTAGTGCTAAATATTGTCTAATTTGTGTGCGAACAGGAGAAAAGGTAATGTGCTCTTTTAGAAACCGTGCATGTGCTCATAGAGTTTCTCCGAACAGCATTCGCCCGTTAGCAACAGCGCTAACCATCCCGCAGCAGCACCAGCCCAGCAGCAGCGCGAACACACGAGCAGCAGAAGCAGCAGAGAAAAACGGAGACGAAGTTCCCCGCGCACCGCACTTCTCGTTGGCGCCGTACGTCACCAGGCGAAGCACGAGGACAAAGAGCGTGAGCGCACGCTAGGCGGCGATCCGTCAACACATCGCCCCGGTGAAGAAGGGAGGGTCCCTGAACCACCACACGAGGACAGCGGAGATCGTTAGTCCCGGCCGGAGTCAACCCTAAGGCCGGAGCTTCCTGTCCGGTTGCGAACGCTGACAGCCGCGGAACCGGGAATCGTTTAAACCGGCCCGAGCCACCCCGTAAGGCCGAGTCCCGCATTCCGATCAGCTGTTCATCAGCTGACGGCCACGTGTCGTCCCTGAGCTGAGCAACCAACCACCAGCAGCAGAGAACAACAGCAGCAACAAGATCATCATTCGGTGAGTCCGTTCTTTTTGCACTTGTGGAAGAAGCACGTCCCTAGCTGACGTAGCACGTTTTTGCCGGCCTAGTGCCGAGGCGGCAGACGCGAGTCCGCCCTTGACGGACGCGCCCAAAGTTTGAGGATCGAACTTTAATCCCACGCGTTTCTACGCCACACGTGGATGACCCCTGAAATCTAAACGCGCGCGCGCGCAATTTCGAAGCAGAAGCCGATTTGGATCAGCTGATTGCTAGCAAGAAGATGGAGAGAGCACAAGAGCACGGTTAGGGAAACAGACAGAATTAAGATCAAACGCACACACGCAAAGTAGGTAGAAGAAAGATATCTTGAAGATGGCCACCAACACTATTGTACAAATATAAGCATGCTAAACCCAAAACGAACAAACGAGAACTCACCTTTCTTTCTGGAGTTATGAATAAAAACCGCTTTAGTTCTTTTTCGGATAAATAAAACGTTCGTTTAATTGTTGTTTAAAACCTACTTGTGGAGTTTCTTTGGTTGATTGAATCTGGAGTTATGTCACTTTTCGTCGTCTTTTTTCGTTCTGTTTTCTGAATGACAGAGCTTGGCGTCGAATGCACTGCCACGATCGAAGCGCTGCCTGGTGGCAGGTGGCGGCACTGCCGATGATGAGCTTTTAGGCATGGGAAGCAACACACTGGAGTAAGTTGTCTGGGAAATTTCTTGTGGTTGGCGTGACGGATTCTCGGTTTCGTTTAGTGGCAGTTCTCGGTGATCTAGCTGGTTCGATCCTGAATCCTCCGATGAGGATCAGTTCAAAATGGGCTCGTCTTTCAAAAGAGTCTCGACCGGGCAAACCAACATGGCGTGCGATCTCCCTTTGGGAGTGGCGCATAAATCTCACGCTCACCAGATCGACTAGCAACGGTTGCATTTTGGCGCCCAACGTAAAATTCGTTGAATTTCGTACTGATTTGGAGTAAAACTAATTAATTTTTGGAGTAAATAATGTTCTTGTGGAGTTACTGTGTTAATTTATTTGCATGGCAAGCGTGAGAGTTTTTTAGAGAATTAATGATAGAAAGTTACACATGCTGTGGTCTAACGAAAAATGAGATAACTAAACGAAAAAAAAAAATGATTTACTGATGATAAATGTTAGGAAAATTAATTTGGAGTTCTGATTATGTGAAAAATGATGATTTGTTTTGGGAAATATTAATTTTGGAGTTCTGATCGAAAAGATTCGAAAAAGAGATCATTTTGGGAAATTATTTCGGATACTGAGTTCATTTAGGCATATTTATTTGGGGAAGTCACTATCGGTGTTATTTATTTATTTATTTTTGATTATTTATTAAAGTATATGTGCTATTTATTAACTGTCCTGATTACGGAGTGCTTGTGGTAGTACTTGATTGCAAGTTTGTTCAGATTCTTTTTGGGAGATTTGTTACAAGAATCAAATTGATACAAAATGAAATAACTAGATAGATAATCAAAAAAAAAAATCAAATCTTTACTGATTTCTACATTGAACAAAACAAACGATTTACACATCGGATTGATGATTTCTTGAGATTTTGATAGGTAAATATCAAATTAGGATTCAAAACTTTCTCACAAAAGTCACGTTTCTGATCACGATTCACCGATCTTGAGCTGTTAGTGAAATTTAATTTCGAGTTTAGACCAAGATGCTACATATGATAAATGTTCAGGCCCAGTCAAGATTAACGCAAATTACACGATCGAGCATGACTTCGACTTCATTCTGACGTAAGCGACATCGATTGAATTAGCCTTTCAGAGAAAATAAAATCGGAATTTACCACGCGCCTTAAGGGTTACGATCTGCGTACTAAAACAGTTGAATGTCAGCCTAATCTGAGAATAGAAGAAATGATTTAGTAGATCTGACTAGGGAAGTTTGCGCTCATTAGGGGTTGTTGCTGTGAGTAAAGCTTATCCTCTCGAACAGAAGACAGAGCGAGTCCACGATGCGAGTTGGGACGATGACCTACTACACCAAGAACCCGGAGCTAACGCGTTGATGGGGAGTCCCCGCTAGAACCTGCAGTCGTTCTAGATCAATGGGAAAACGTAAAGCGCGAGTCTGTGAATGAGGATGCTCAGACGATGACCGTGAATAAGACTCAGAAGTCGAAAGACAATGTTGAGCAAACCCGAGTAAATCGAGCTGGCAACAACAACCGTCTAAAGGAACGCAAACGACTTTCGAACGAACTAGCATTCAGTCAGAGAAAAGAAGATGAGACATTGACAAAGAAGTGGTAGGAAAGGTGAAAACACGGGGGAAAATCCCTTACAACGAGCGAAGGCGCTAATCACCTAGGCCCATTATCTGGTTTCTTTCAATTGGTGTTAGTAAACCTACCCAAATTCACAAAATTTGTCCTAAATTAGTTCTTTATTGATCCATCCAACAAAAAAAGATTATTAAATTCTTCCTGTAGTTTCCGTCGTAGTTTATGGACGTCCCCACACAAAACGATCAAAATTCCCAGCTGGTTCTTCAAAGTAGATCGTTTGGCCGCTTCTCGGCAACAGAATGTCGGCTTATCCGCCTCCCGGTAACCGATCCCAGTATTTGTTGTTATTTGATTTCATCTCGTAGTTTGACCCGCAAAATCCGCTGAAAATTGAAGGGAAACAGTAATTAATTAGGAAACTTCCTCTGAATGAGCGTAAGCAGCTCGGTCGACTAACACCGCGGTTAGATTCGATCAGTTTCAGTTAGGATTTGCAATTTAGGATTTTTCAAATTTAGGATTCTCGAGCTATGTACCCTCTAACCTTAGAGAGGCAACCAAGCATAAATTATGCTCCAAAACACTTCTTAGGCATCAACAACTACAACTACATGCCACACCTGTCCAGCTTCAGATGAGAGTATCGATGATTCATGAGCTTTTGCGGACGAAATCGAAAGACAAACTCCCCTAGCCAACATGAAGATCTACACTGAAGATCAGAATTACACCAAAAAGCGTTGAATCCAACCATTTTCGCACAAGACCACGCTTGAACCATCGCGCCGTGTAAACAGGCCGGAACACATTTGCTGGATTCTGGCCAAAAAAGCATCCAATGTGTAACTTTTGATTTGGCGGTAGCCGCCTGGTGGCAAAAATGGGAAGCTATCGAATAGCGGGAATATTGTGCTGCCACCTATCGGTGAATAGATAAGCCCAATTTTCTTCGATTTACTTGAAAAACAATTCAATTTCAAATTCGCGATCAAAAGCTCAAAAATTCCGACAGGTGGCGCAAAGCATCGAAGAATGACGATTCAAATTTTCGCTGTTCGGTTACATAGGAATGCAAACTTAAAATTGAATTTACAGCTCATAGAACAACTTTTGAGAAAAAATTCAAGTAGTACGATTGTTAACTCTTTGCCCTCTATAAATTAACGCAATAAAAAAAAGTTTGAAAAAAAAAAATTTTGAAAAAATAATATTGTTTAAAATGATAGAGCATCAAAAGTTAACAAAGTATCAGCTCGAATTTTTGCTCAAAAGTTGTTCTCAACGCTGGAATTTAACAAAACAGAATTCGCATACATAACCTCAAAGGGCGGAAATTTCAATCGACATTCTTCGCTCTGTTCTGCCACTCAACACTAGGTGTCGCCTGTCGTTTGGCTTTTGAACGGCAATTATTTATTTATTTATTACGAAAATGTAACCTACTTAAATACTAGTAATTTTAATATCTCACTTTAATCCTAGCAGAACAAATCTGACTTATGGTACGAACTATCGAAAAACTGTTATAACCGACTAATGAACATTTTGGGGTACCGGATGCTGCGATGTGCACATGCATTTGGGGCGTTGGCTGTTCAAACTACCGGTTTCGCTCACCCATGTCGTCCCAGGACATCCTGCAGCTTCCAGTCAGCTGGAAGTGGGCTCCAGCAGCACCAAAACTCTAGCGAAATCCAAATTCAGGAGCGGCGCATCGAGTTCGATCTGCTTCATAGTAACAATTTATCCACCGAGCAGTACCCAAAGCATCGCGCAGCTCAAGCGAAAGGTGCCTACTGAGCTGGTAGGTCATCAGCAACAGGTCGTAGTACACCGGTCTCGGTCGTGGTCGCCACTGTTGGATGGAGAAAGTCAACAGCTGGCTTGGTTTTGTGCATATAAGTGATACTCACAGTGTGTAATTTACGCGTACTCTTCCCCCGGGCCGTTTGCACCCTACAGGTTGGCAAGATCCTCCTCGTCCAAGGACAGCGCTGGATCGCCGGCAGTCTTATAAATGTGGTTAAAATCGCTCGGTACTGGAGAAACACTTCCAACATCACACCACTGCCGTGGAGTTCAGCGCCGGCGGCGATCACACTGGGATCCACCGTGCCACGTCCTCCGATCAACGAACCAACGCCCCCCCGCCGGATGATACTTGTAGTGATAGCTTTAGCTGGCGTCGGCTAGCACCGATCCGTCCCGGCCCACAGAACTGCTGCCGCCAACCGCCGCTGACCCGGTCGACGTCCCGCCACGATCCTTCTGGAACCGGACCCACAGGCCGCCGGCCATCGCCTCGTGATGCGACGAGTACTGGTTCGAGTTGATTGGTTCTAACGCAGGACTGAAAGAAACAAGAGCGTTACAATCTGCAGCGATTGCCGACCGGACACGGGAACCAACCGTTACGCCTTCGTTGCGTTCGAAGCTAAATCGGCCAGCATCTGGCCGGCAATGTCTTGCGCCTGGTACCGCTTCTCGTACACTTCGATGCTGAGGTGCAGTAGTTCAAGATGGCCGACTCCTCTCTTGGGGGTTGGACTTCCTCGCGCTGCTCTTCCTTGTACAACTTTTACATCGCACAGACTCGACCGGCTGGGTTTGTCCGTCATTCCGAATGGATTTCTGTTGAATGTTCCTGTGGGTCTATCTTCAAGAATACAACGTAGATTTCGATGGCTAGTGAAAATGTTTGTCTAAATCTAGTATTTCCAGAAGAAAGAACGCAAATTTATCTAAATCCTGCTCGGTGAGAGCAATTTAGATTTCCGCGAAATCCGCGAAATTCGCGAAAATCGCGAAGATTTAACCACCCTGAGCTTCGCATGTTCGGTAAAGGACTAGCAGCAGTTTGGGGGTCGATGGCTGGAGCGACGCGTTTTTGAACCGCAACGGACTTCCGACAGTGATGTAACGCCGCGCTTCGTAGGCAATGTTTTGCTGTACCCACCGCTCGACGACTGGCGGGTCTCATTCCTTTGGTAGTGCTGCTGCTGCTGCTCGTTGTCATGCTCCGTCTTGATCCGGTTGCTTGGCAATCTTCGGAATGCTTCGTTCCTGTGAAAGACATCTTTCAAAAACCATCTCAATGACCCCAAATGGACTCACAATTTTTGCTTGCGGGCGGCCGGATTAACCCGCACAATCGACTCGAACTAGATTTCATCCTCCCGATGGAACAGTAGCTGTTCGGATCAGGCACGGCCGTTGCCGGCTCCAACTGGTACCTGCGACGACTGTTCCGGTGGCGTCGGTGGCAGGTTTTAACTTATGGGTCACCGGATCACCACGCGTAGGAACTGGCACTGGGCCGCTCAGCATGGAAGCGATGCTCATTTTCGACGTTTCCGGTAGCACTTTCAGGAGATTCTAACCTAAAAACAAACTTCATCAGAATCAAACGCAAATCCAAAAATATGTTAATAAACGCTTACCTACCGGATACTACACAGCTTCAGGATGTTCTAGACTGGGGGGTGAGTTGACCATCGCGGAGACACGGGTCGAGTCGGTCCCGATACCAACCGGGATTAAAGGAACTTCGCGGTAGTGGTGCTAGAGATGCTTCTATCACAAGGGCGGCCAATTCTAAAACTGAATCGGCTGAAATTTGAGCAGCTCGTTTGCAACTCTCTCTGCACATAAACTGAAAAGTAAGAATTGTTAGGATCATTGAACAACTATTTCAAAATATAAGAAATTACCTGAACTTTGCAAACACAAGAGCAAACCGCATGTTTTTTTTCACTCTTCTCCTCACGTCAAATTGCAAGACTGGTGGCGATACCACACGGCAACTTTGGCGAAGCTAGCGAAAGAATAGTTTACACACTGGATGGATTTTTGATCAAAAACCATCGCGATGTGTAAAAGCCACACATCGATTTCAAAACAACGCGGTTGACACATCCAATGTGTAGCTATGACACATTTTGGGCGTAATTTTTATCTTCAGTGCAGACAAAAATTAGATTTAGGATAGGAATAGGATCAAGGATGGGAGCAAATACCCTACCTGATGTAAATAAAGCTTGTTAATTGTTAGTCGCGCCTAATCTTATAAAAACTATTGTTAGTATTCTTCTTGATCTTCATCATGTTTATGTTGAGTCCCACGAAGTGATGTTGTCGTAGCATGGTCGATGATGTATGTTGTCTTCAGTTCTGTCGTCTGGAGCATATTTTTCGGGAACTTGAGATGAGTAGAAGAGTCGTCAGCATGAATCAGCATCGCGCAGCATAAATTCCGTCGTGATTAGTAAGTTAGGTTAGAATTCGTCGCAGCGTCCAATTAGAATCGCAGTTGATGACGTCACAGCAAATTCATCCATCCGCAACATATTTTTGGTTTGTAGTTTCAGCCTTCCGCAACAAATTTTTCCATCCTGTAGTAGATTTTGGCCTTCAGCACTTGGTTTTCAGTTCAGTAGCATAAAATTTGTCCAGCCTTCAGCATAATCAATAAATTTCCGCCAGCCTTCAGCACTCGAGTTTTTTTCCCACGACGCAGCTCCTGCAAAAGAAAACACAAAGCACATCAATTTTTGGATTTTTTAGGGAAAGTTAATACTCCCCCCGTAAATGAGCAGCAAGTAAAAACGTTTCTGGTAGTTTCAGGCACTTTTCACTACTTTTTGGACACATTTAGAGCACATTCTGGTAAAAATCACACCGCGAGTAAAATTACGGACAGCCACGTTTGTTTACGTTTTCGTTTGACGTCCTCGGCGAAGCTTTTTGACGAAGCTTTTGGTTTGACAGTTCCAGTTAGTTAGGTAGAGTGATTTTTTTTCAGTGTTTATTTGGGAGAACCCTTGTGGCGAATTTCAGTTGTCTTGTTGAATTTCGGGTGACCAGAGTCGATTCTGGGGTGGAAATTCATTACGAAAACGAAACTATTGGCACTACGCCCCCCGGGGCATGGCCTTCCTCTAACGTGGGATTTCTGCTCCAGTGCCTCTGACGAGACAGGAGAAACCGGGACCGACATTTTACTTCACCATCCGATAGAAGCTCAGTGGATAAGGCGGGAATCGAACCCGCGTCTCATAGCATCATCGGGATCGGCAGCCGAAGCCGCTACCCCTGCGCCACGAGACCCACTCAATACAGATATTTTAATTAGGCTGCGTTCTGTTAGAGTGAAGGACAATTTGCCTGAAGTAAAGCTTTGGGGTGCACAGAAAAAAATATTTCTGTAAATTTACATTACTTATCATGTACCAAAAGGTATCATGATAAATGATGTATATTTACATCGAATTAGTTGGAAATTTACATGACCTTCATTGTAAATGCGCAAACCAAAAATCTTTCAAAATCGTGTAAATTTCCAATAAATCTAATGTAAACTTACACGAATAAAAAATTTTTTTGCTCCATTGAATCTAGAATTCGTTGAATGTTTTGAATTCTAGATTCAATGGAGCACTTGATAAATTAATCAGCCCTTTAAAAAGAATTAAGTTTCATTAAGAAGAACCTGAGACATTGCAAAATCCCTAAACATCACTTTGACCCAACGTCGCCTCCACAGACAGTACTCTTCTACTTACGGATTTTCTTGAAAGGTCATCGGCTGACCACAGTTGAACCAGTCAGATTTTCCGCTTCTACCGCTAATGGCCACAGCTCCTAAAAATGACGCTGCCGCGACTGAATTGATTCCGGCACCGTCAATGCTTGCCGCTAACTGTCCTCGATAAGCACATAATTTTCCGAGGTTCGCTTTGGTAATCAGCTTGCAGAGCTCGGACGTCCCGGAAACGACCGCGTCTTTGAATGGTCTCTGGGTGTTCTGCAAAATAAACAATAAGCAACTCCAGTTCGGCAGACAAATGAGCCTGCCACAGCTCGGAACCTACCAGCATCGATGTCATATCCTCTTACGGGCGTAACCTGGGTATCATAAAACGCCATCGAATCACTCATCGTCAGCTGGAGTTGCATGAACGAAACCGATGGAGCAACTTGAGCAGGTGCCAATTGGACGTGATGGACCAAACGATATGATGATTGCTGCACCGTAACCGAGGATGAGGATTTGCGGTAGTTTGTTCCAGATGCGAACCATTACACGGTCTCCGGCGTGGTTCATCCATTTTTATGGGCTGAAGAAGAGGGAATATTGTTATTAATAGGGAGAAAATTCAATTCCAGATTGTACTCACTTACCTGAAAAGCCATTCAAAAACACCGCAAACCTTGAACCGCTGTCAACACGACCCAATCAACGAAAGGAATCAAACAAGAAAATGAAGGTCAAAACAAAATAAACCGTTGCACGGTTTAACAGAATCATGCATAATTTAACCAAATTTCGTTATCCAAGACACCAACCGTACTACTGAAGTACACGTTTATCTATGCGTACCCAGTAAATTAAGAGTTTAAATGTAGTTTAAGACCAACTTATCCATAACGTGTATTTTTTAGCAGTTTTTTTTTGTTGATTATTCTGCTTAGTGCAATGACGGTATTGATTAAGGATAAAAACTGTCAAATTGGCCTTGCAAAGTATTTTGTGTTTGGTATTGTTTAACAATATTGTGAAATTATCAATTATAATAAGAACAGTTCTTTTGAATAGCTAATTTAAAACAAAAGTTTACTTAAAAAGATGTTACCCGGACAGCCCTGGAAAAAAAAATAACTCCATGGTGCCTCGCCGCCACTGCTCCTTGGAATAGAATAGCCCTCGGCCCCCACGTACAGCAATTCCCACTCTCCGGTCAAGTTCCGCGCACCAAACGCCGATGCAGGCTGGTTACAGGAAGTTAATCTACGTCGAGGTCTGAGTCAAATCTCAGCATGGATTTTGTTGCTTCCAAGTCTACAGCAGCGTATCGCAAGTGTTTAGTCTGTCCCCCGGTCAACATGTTAGTTCCGGAACCATTTTATGGGTCGTTTTATGTGCTGGAGAATCGGTTGCCGTATTGATGGAGATGATCAGGTAAAATCAGGTGAAAGTGACACATTCATGTTGGAAAGTAACGACACCACTTAAGCGCCTTCACGTCGATCTTGCTCCTGCTTGAAACATAACCCGCAATACCTGACCGAATCTTAGAAAAAATTTACCAGATCGTGGGTGACGATCGCAAGCGCTTCCTCACGATTAAGGATGCGCGAACCGAGTGTTCCGCTGATCGCAAGCTCGTCGAAAGCTGTTTTGCTGGTACGACAGTGATGGTTTTCTTCTACGCCGGACATCCGGAAAGATCTTCTGAACCTTTCCAGTCGAGTGCTTCGAGAACAGTCCGGATAAGGTACTGGCCACTGATAGCAAACGCACCGCGCATGTATTTCAGGGTGTCATTGTGACGCACATCCTATTGGCCACGTAACCTATCACGACGAAGGCGGAAGCCCGATTATCCGCCAGGACCGCTCCGTCAACAGCTCTTTGGAGGACCAGCCCAACCGGTGGCCGACGTGATTTTTTCAAACTTTTGTCTGCCACTGCACTGCTGCGGGAACAAAAACGACAAAAACTATAATTTTCAAAAAGAAAAGCAGCGATAAAAAAATTTCGATGCAAACATAAACAAACGAATTGACATCTCGTTTCTAATATTTCTTATACACCACGACGAGACGCAAGCTACGAAACGCGTTGCATACTGAAAAGCGAATAAATTTGATTTAATGTTACTAAAAATCGAGAACTTTCTTTAAAAACACATCAATTAGCAAAAACGAAACTATTGGCACTACGCCCCCCGGGGCATGGCCTTCCTCTAACGTGGGATTTCTGCTCCAGCGCCTCTGACGAGACAGGAGAAACCGGGACCGACGTTTTACTTCACCATCCGATAGAAGCTCAGTGGATAAGGCGGGAATCGAACCCGCGTCTCATAGCATCATCGGGATCGATTAGCCTTGCGACCAAATAACATAATGGAAACAAATACTTTCAGCTGTCACTTCTAAACGAACTGCAGCAATGGAAATTTACACGTTCTTTTTTCAGATATATGAACAAATTTTTACATTAGCCCCTATATTACATTGTTTACATGTTTCCAGTTCGGTCAGTTCTTCAAAAAGCTGGAATGTTTACATGCGATTTACCAATTCCATCAAAATAAAATTTACATGACTGCCAATTACATTGTATTTGGTCATTTACATCATATTTATTTTTTACATTAAGCACTTTTACATTGAAAACGTGGTTTACATGTCGTGTAATCTTACATATTTTTTTCTGTGTGGGCCTAAACTCTGCAGAACAGATGATTTCGGTGAATTAGGACGAAGTTTCATTTGCTCAACGTAATGATTGGGGTAGATTCTGTGTCTTAACACTCCTCCGTCCAAGGCATATTTCACTTACACGGACGACCAAGCCTCCGAAACAGTTGCTTCGCTAAATTCAACTCGCTCGCATTTGGCTCCATTTCAACCAATCTTGATCGTTCTTGCAGCATTCGAACCGGTAGGATTTCAAGATTCATCTTAAACAAGAACGAACCTGATCCGACTTACCTGCTAGTAACACCGACTAAATTCGTCGAAGCAACTCTTTTTAGGCGCTCGTTTCAGGGAACACACCATGGCCAAATCAACAAGAAAGCATTAAAATTTGAAATCAACCATTCAAATTTAACTAATTTGGGGTCGCTGAACACGAATATGACACTTAGAATATTCCAAAGTATTCAGAAATCCAGAAATCCAAGATGGCGGCCAATATGGCGCCTGTAGTATATTGGGAACATATATTTGAGGGTGTAATAGTGATTCAACCACTCAAATCTAACTAATATGAGGTCGCTGAACAAGAATATGACACTTAGAAAATCCCAAAGTATTCAGAAATCCAGAAATCCAAGATGGCGGCCAATATGGCGCCTGTAGTATATTGGGAGCATATATTTGAGGGTGTAATAGTGATTCAACCACTCAAATCTAACTAATATGAGGTCGCTGAACAAGAATATGACACTTAGAAAATCCCAAAGTATTCAGAAATCCAGAAATCCAAGATGGCGGCCAATATGGCGCCTGTAGTATATTGGGAACATATATTTGAGGGTGTAATAGTGATTCAACCACTCAAATCTAACTAATATGAGGTCGCTGAACACGAATATGACACTTAGAAAATCCCAAAGTATTCAGAAATCCAGAAATCCAAGATGGCGGCCAATATGGCGCCTGTAGTATATTGGGAATATTTTTTTGAGGTTGTAATAGTGATTCAACAACTCAAATGTAACTAATTTGGGGTCGCTGAACACGAATATGACACTTAGAATATTCCAAAGTATTCAGAAATCCATAAATCCAAGATGGCGACCAATATGGCGCCTGTAGTATATTGGGAACATATATTTGAGGGTGTAATAGTGATTCAACCACTCAAATCTAACTAATATGAGGTCGCTGAACAAGAATATGACACTTAGAAAATCCCAAAGTATTCAGAAATCCAGAAATCCAAGATGGCGGCCAATATGGCGCCTGTAGTATATTGGGAATATTTATTTATTTATTTATTTATTTATTTGTTTATTTATTCATGTAATATAAGGCACGTGCCTTTTAATTCATTACATTGTGGCGGGAATTCACTTAGTGATGGAGTTATTCAATTTCACTTAACTTAAATAAATTAATGCTAATTTTCTCAAATTTACTACACATTTTCTCAAATGTATCACTGATTCGGGTTGTTGAGTTCGGCCAGGAGTTTGCGCTTGAAATAAGGTATAGACATACTTGTTTTGATATTTAAAGGTAATAGATTCCAGGTTGAAATGCCTCTAACGAATAATGATTGACTATAATAAGTAGAATAATGTTGAGGTATTAGGAATTGTTTAGATCTGGATGATCTTAGAGGAATTATATTGGAACTAAGATAATTAGGTTCACCTGTGTGCATTACTCTAAAGAGTGTGAGACATGATCTGTACTTGTAAAAGTCAGAGAAACTGCAGCCAATTAAATTTTTCTGTAAATGTGATACTCGGTGATATCGAGATAAATTGTAAACATATCTGACACAGGAATTTAGAGCCACTTTGAGTTTATTTAGGGACTCAACAGTTGCGTTAGGATATATAAAATCACCAAAAATGAAGTGTGGGTATAACAGAGATTTAAACAGTTTAAGTTTAGTATGTGAATTAAGAAATCTTGTAGTTAAATTCAATTGTTTCAGAGAGCCATAAATTTTTCCAATTTGAGAATTAATTTGCTTGTCCCAATCTAGGTTATTTCTAAAGATGACGCCAAGATTACAAGCATGATCGACAAATTCGAGCAGTTCGTTTTTGAGGAAAAGCTCTGGAGGATTTGGGGGTGTTTTGAGACGACTTATTAATAAGGCTTTAGTTTTTGCGGGATTTAAATAAAAAAATTTAAATTAGTTTTTGCGGGATCCAAATAATGTGGCCAATTTGTTTAAGAGCTTAGTGTGGGATACTCGATCAAACGCTTTAGAAAAGTCAATAAGAAGAAGAACAGCAACGCCTCGTCTATCAATACAACGTGCTACATCATTATGTACCTTAATCAAAGCAGTTTCTGTACTATGACCTTTTCTAAATCCAGACTGCAATGGATGAAGAAGATCATACCTATTAACATGTTCAGTAAGCTGATATTTAATTATCTTTTCAAATGCTTTAGAAAGTGAGCTTAACAAACTGATAGGCCTTAAATTAGTAACATCACAGGACGATGATTTTTTCTTAATTGGAATTACTTTAATCTTTTTCCAGTCCCGAGGAAAAATACAAGTTGTAATAATTGTGTTAAATAGATGTTTGACTATTGGTAGGATGAGTGGAAGCATAAGATTAATAAATCGTATTGGAATGTTGTCTAATCCAGTAGCATTAGAAGTAATTGAAGAGATTGCATTCACTATTTCATAGTCTTCAACAGCGCGGAAATGAAAACCATCCACAGCGGCTAAATTAGAGTTAAAATCACCTTGAGAAGGCGAAAAGTTTGAAGAGAAATATTGGTTAATATATATTGTAATAGCCATTCAACCACTCAAATCTAACTAATTTGGGGTCGCTGAACACGAATATGACACTAAGAATATCCCAAAGTATTCAGAAATCCAGAAATCCAAGATGGTTGCCAATATGGCGCCTGTAGTATATTGGGAGTATTTGTTTGAGGTTGTAAAAGCCATTCAACCACTCAAATCCAACTGATTTGGGGTCGCTGAACACGAATATGACACTTTGTATATTCCAAAGTATTATGAAATTCAGAAATCCAAGATGGCGGCCAATATGGCGCCTGTAGTATATTGGGAATATTTATATGAGGATGTAATAGCCATTCAACCACTCAAATCTAACTAATTTGGGGTCGCTGAACACGAATATGACACTTGGTATATTTCAAAGTATTCAGAAATTCAGAAATCCAATATGGCGGCCTATATGGCGCCTGTAGTATATTGGGAATATTTATTTGAGGTTGTAATAGTGATTCAACCACTCAAATCTAACAATTTTGGTGTCGCTGAACACGATTATGACACTAAGAATATCCCAAAGTATTCAGAAATCTAGAAATCCAAGATGGTTGCCAATATGGCGCCTGTAGTATATTGGGAATATTTATTTGAGGTTGTAATAGTGATTCAACCACTCAAATCTAACTAATTTGAGGTCGCTGAACACGAATATGACACTTAGAATATTCCAAAGTATTCAGAAATCCATAAATCCAAGATGGCGACCAATATGGCGCCTGTAGTATATTGGGAACATATATTTGAGGGTGTAATAGTGATTCAACCACTCAAATCTAACTAATTGAGGTCGCTGAACAAGAATATGACACTTAGAAAATCCCAAAGTATTCAGAAATCCAGAAATCCAAGATGGCGGCCAGAGCCGTACCTTGGGTCCACGGCGCCCTTGGCGAAGCATCAATTTGGCGCCCCTCCAAATTTTTCATCTTTTTGATATGTTTACTTAAATTTTCAGCGATTGATTCAAAGAGTTATAATGGTAATTGATTGAATAAATATAACAGCTAAAAAATCCAACCACAATTTAATTCTTTGAAGAATATTCAAATTATTGTTTTATTATTTTTAAACCATTTCAATCGATTTATATCTTTCCAATTCAGATAGGTTGTAACGAAAAGTTGCTTTAGGATTAATGTTGACTGAAAATAGCAGAGTGTTGTTTTATCGTTTTAAGCAGAATTTGATCTGACCTAGCTTAAATTTCATGGTATCAGCAAACAATTTTCCTGAATTCCTGAAAAAATAGTTCAACTGATTAGAAAATTGACTCCTTTTGAAACTTGTTTTTGGATGGATTCCTTTTGAAACTATTTTTTTCAATTTATTTTTGAAAACAATATTTCTCTTCTCTGTGACTGTGTTTTTTGATTGATATAAAATTCCAAAAGTTTTTTTTTAAATTCATAGCTTCAAACAAAGGCAATTAGTTTTTACCTTTTTAACACATTGAAATTTTTTTGTATTTATTTTTCGACATCTAAAGTTTCTTGAAATTTTGTATAAAAACCATTACACTCAAATAGAGGGTGACGAGCGGGAATTCCCGGGAAATCGACCATTTTTGGACCTCTCGATTCCCGGGAAATTTGGTCGAAGCAAAATTATATAAACAAATCAGAAAAAAACATTTGAAAATTCGAAATTGTTTAGAACATTGGATGTTCAATGTAAGATGTTCAAGTTCGAATGAACCAATGCTTCTCTTATCTTCTAATTCAAAAAGTGTAAATTTTAACTTATTAAAAATTCCAATAACTATAATTGGGAGAACTTGAAATAATGTGGACCCCAAAATTAACCTTAAAGCATACTTAGCAGTTAGGCACAAGAAGAAAGTCTAATTTTTTTTATATTTCTCTTTATTATTTCTATGAGTATAATTTTCATATCCTCTTTCAAGCATAGCAATCCTTATAATCTATTTTTTTTTAATTCTTATTATTCTAATTTCGCTGTATCAAGGTAATTTCGTTTTTTGATGTCATGGAGTAATTTTGTGTTTCGCTTAAACCTCAATATTAAATTATATCTTAGAAAAAAAAAATTGGAAATCTTTGTAAAGTCATGTGAACATTCAGGTTTTCCTGATTACTATTTCTTCAATGAATATTTACAGTGGACCTTAAAAAAGAAAAAAAAATATTTAAATTGTTGTTTTGAGTCGCTATTTATTCTATTATAAAAATCTCGATACTGGGAAATTATATATTAGCTATTTTGTTATTTCACAAAAATCTAATAAAAAGTTCATACAACAAGTTGTATTGCAGATTCAGAAAAAAAATCAAGAGGTAGATCATAATTCCCAAAAATAATGAGGCTACTAATTAACGTTTCATTAAATAAGCATGAATAAATCGTAACTGAATTCATTGAAAAGAAACACATTTATAACTTTTCTTTATACATTACTGGCACTATTGGCATAGTTATAAACACTACCGGGTCCCGGGAATTACCGGGAAATTTCCAAATTCAACTCTCGATTCCCGGGAAATTGAAAATCTCGAGAATAGTCACCCTCTACAATCAAAGCTTTTAGAACCGTTTGTGTAAATGTAAAAATTTAGGCGAAATTACACTGGATAGCCCAACACATGGAATCCATGAAATAATTAAAAAAATGTATGTGAAAGATAAGCAACTTTATCCATTCCATTAAAACTTAACAAAACATAAATTTTCAAGGAAAATGTTACTAACATTCTTCAAATTGTTGTCCCTAGAAGCAAAATTAAGTGGAACTTTGT
This sequence comes from Culex pipiens pallens, assembly GCF_016801865.2. Classification (NCBI taxonomy): domain Eukaryota; kingdom Metazoa; phylum Arthropoda; class Insecta; order Diptera; family Culicidae; genus Culex; species Culex pipiens. The sequence continues at coordinate 80,463,565 of NC_068937.1, read as the reverse complement.
GTTTTCCCAAAAAATATTGCTGTTTTTGGAGTTGGAATTTTGCTTTGGTTTAAATTCTAATGGGTCCGCGATAATGGTGTTTCTGCAAATCAAAATTATACAAGAAATTGTATAATATTTTACTTTTACGACTAAAAAGTTGGTGGGCATGCAAATCTACGCAACTTTGCCGAAGACACCCAAATTTTACTTTTTCACTCTTGCTACAAGCAATTGAATACAAGCAGCATAGCAAACCAGTTTTTTAATATATCAATTCAGGAATATAATATATTTAGAGCAATTTATGTGCTCTTAAAAACCAACATTTTTATGTTGAAAAAAAATATATTTTGCTTGAAATTTAACAAAAGTCAAAGCATTTTTTGTGTTTGAAATTTTCAATTTAAACACTTCAGTATTTCGAAAACGTAGGCCAATCTCAACGCACAAGTTTGCATTTAAAACGATAAAAATATCTCAAATGCCATTTTCTTTAAACTTGAAATATCTAATTCTTTTTATTTCAGATTTTCAATAGAAATGTGTAAATTTCAATTGAATAGCTGATTATATAAAAAAAACTTCAAAACATAAAAAAGCTTGATGGTTCCTGATGCTGGAAAAAATGGTGAAATTTTAATTGAATTTTATATACTGTAGTTGAAATATAAAATCTCTAGCAATTTAAAAGAATTGTTATAAAACTCCTGAACTTTATGCCACTTCGGCGCCCCCTTTGATAAATGAATTTAGAGAATTTAATTTTAAATTTAATTCTGGTAGAATTATTGAAATAGTTGATTTTGGCGCCCCATGTGTTTAACATAAAATAATATTTGTAATATTCCGACCCAGATTATCGAGTTATTTTGTAGTCCTACTTTAAAATTTGGCGCCCCTTTTGTTCTGAATACCTTTCTAGGATTTTATAATAACATGACAAATTTGTTCAATCATCGTTTTCGGCGCCCCCCAAGGGCTGGCGCCCTTGGCGGTCGCCAACTGCGCCAACCCCTAGGTACGGCGCTGATGGCGGCCAATATGGCGCCTGTAGTATATTGGGAATATTTATTTGAGGGTGTAATAGCCATTCAACCACTCAAATCTAACTAATTTGGGGTCGCTGAACACGAATATGACACTTGGTAGATTTCAAAGTATTCAGAAATTCAGAAATCCAATATGGCGGCCTATATGGCGCCTGTAGTATATTGGGAATATTGATTTGAGGTTGTAATAGTAATTCAACATCAAAATCTAAATAATTTGAAGTCACTGAACACGAATATGACACTTAGAATATCCCAAAGTATTCAGAAATCCAGAAATCTAAGATGGCTGCCAAAATGGCGCCCGTAGTATGTTGGGAATAATTTTTATTTATTTTCTGGATTTCTGAATACTTTGGGATATTCTTAGTGTCATATTCGTGTTCAGCGACACCAAATTAGTTACATTTGTGTGGTTGAATCACTATTACAACCTCAAATAAATATTCCCAATATACTACAAGCGCCATATTGGCCACCATCTTGGATTTCTGAATTTCAGAATACTTTGGAATATACCAAGTGTCATATTCATGTTCAGCGACCCCAAATAAGTAAGATTTGAGTGGTTGAATGGCTATTACAACCTCAAATAAATATTCCCAATATACTACAGACGCCATATTGGCCGCCATCTTGGATTTCTGAATTTCTGAACACTTTGGAATATACCAAGTGTCATATTCGTGTTCAGCGACCCCAAATTAGTTAGATTTGAGTGGTTGAATGGCTATTACACCCTCAAATAAATATTCCCAATATTCTACAGGCGCCATATTGGCCGCCATCTTGGATTTCTAGATTTCTGAATACTTTGGAATATACCAAGTGTCATATTCGTGTTCAGCGACCCCAAATTAGTTAGATTTGAGTGGTTGAATGGCTATTACACCCTCAAATAAATATTCCCAAAATTCTACAGGCGCCTTATTGGCCGCCATCTTGGATTTACGAATTTCATAATACTTTGGAATATACCAAGTGTCATATTCGTGTTCAGCGACCCCAAATTAGTTAGATTTGAGTGGTTGAATGGCTATTACACCCTCAAATAAATATTCCCAATATACTACAGGCGCCATATTGAACGCCATCTTGGATTTCTGGATTTCTGAATACTTTGGATTATACCAAGTGTCATTTTCATGTTCAGCAACCTCAAATCAGTTAGATATGAGTGGTTGAATCACTATTACAACCTCAAATAAATATTCCCAATATACTACAGGCGCCATATTGGCCGCCATTTTGGATTTCTGAATTTCTGAACACTTTGGAATATACCAAGTGTCATATTCGTGTTCAGCGACCCCAAATTAGTTAGATTTGAGTGGTTGAATGGCTATTACACCCTCAAATAAATATTCCCAAAATTCTACAGGCGCCATATTGGCCGCCATCTTGGATTTCTTGATTTCTGAATACTTTGGATTATACCAAGTGTCATATTCGTGTTCAGCGACCCCAAATTAGTTAGATTTGAGTGGTTGAATGGCTATTACACCCTCAAATAAATATTCCCAAAATTCTACAGGCGCCTTATTGGCCGCCATCTTGGATTTACGAATTTCATAATACTTTGGAATATACCAAGTGTCATATTCGTGTTCAGCGACCCCAAATTAGTTAGATTTGAGTGGTTGAATGGCTATTACACCCTCAAATAAATATTCCCAATATTCTACAGGCGCCATATTGGCCGCCATCTTGGATTTCTGGATTTCTGAATACTTTGGAATATACCAAGTGTCATATTCGTGTTCAGCGACCCCAAATTAGTTAGATTTGAGTGGTTGAATGGCTATTACACCCTCAAATAAATATTCCCAAAATTCTTCAGGCGCCTTATTGGCCGCCATCTTGGATTTACGAATTTCATAATACTTTGGAATATACCAAGTGTCATATTTATGTTCAGCAACCTCAAATCAGTTAGATTTGAGTGGTTGAATCACTATTACAACCTCAAATATATATTCCCAATATACTACAGGCGCCATATTGGCCGCCATCTTGGATTTCTGAATACTTTGGATTATACCAAGTGTCATATTCATGTTCAGCAACCTCAAATCAGTTAGATTTGAGTGGTTGAATCACTATTACAACCTCAAATATATATTCCCAATATACTACAGGCGCCATATTGGCCGCCATCTTGGATTTCTGAATTTCATAATACTTTGGAATATACCAAGTGTCATATTCGTGTTCAGCGAACCCAAATTAGTTAGATTTGAGTGGTTGAATGGCTATTACACCCTCAAATAAATATTCCCAAAATTCTACAGGCGCCTTATTGGCCGCCATCTTGGATTTCTGAATTTCATAATACTTTGGAATATACCAAGTGTCATATTCGTGTTCAGCGACCCCAAATTAGTTAGATTTGAGTGGTTGAATGGCTATTACACCCTCAAATAAATATTCCCAATATACTACAGGCGCCATATTGAACGCCATCTTGGATTTCTGGATTTCTGAATACTTTGGATTATACCAAGTGTCATTTTCATGTTCAGCAACCTCAAATCAGTTAGATTTGAGTGGTTGAATCACTATTACAACCTCAAATAAATATTCCCAATATACTACAGACGCCATATTGGCCGCCATCTTGGGTTTCTGAATTTCATAATACTTTGGAATATACCAAGTGTCATATTCGTGTTCAGCAACCCCAAATTAGTTGAATTTGAGTGGTTGAATGGCTATTACACCCTCAAATATATATTCCCAAAATTCTACAGGCGCCATATTGGCCGCCATCTTGGATTTCTGAATTTCAGAATACTTTGGAATATACAAAGTGTCATATTCGTGTTCAGCGACCCCAAATTAGTTGGATTTGAGTGGTTGAATGGCTATTACACCCTCAAATAAATATTCCCAATATTTTACAGGCGCCATATTGGCCGCCATATTGAAATTCTTGACATCGGAATACTTTGGGATATTCTTAGTGTCATATTCGTGTTCAGCGACCTCAAATTAGTTAGATTTGAGTGGTTGAATCACTATTACACCCTCAAATATATGTTTCCAATATACTACAGGCGCCATATTGGTCGCCATCTTGGATTTATGGATTTCTGAATACTTTGGAATATTCTAAGTGTCATATTCGTGTTCAGCGACCCCAAATTAGTTACATTTGAGTGGTTGAATCACTATTACAACCTCAAAAAAATATTCCCAATATACTACAGGCGCCATATTGGCCGCCATCTTGGATTTCTGAATACTTTGGGATTTTCTAAGTGTCATATTCTTGTTCAGCGACCTCAAATAAGTTAGATTTGAGTTGTTGAATCACTATTACACCCTCAAATATATGTTCCCAATATACTACAGGCGCCTTATTGGCCGCCATCTTGGATTTCTGGATTTCTGAATACTTTGGAATATTCTAAGTGTCATATTCGTGTTCATCGACCCCAAATTAGTTAAATTTGAATGGTTGATTTCAAATTTTAATGCTTTCTTGTTGATTTGGCCATGACGTGTTCCCTAAAACGAGCGCCTAAAAAGAGTTGCTTCGACGAATTTAGTCGGTGTGACTAGCAGGTTAGTCGGATCGTTCTTGTTTTAGATGAATCTTGAAATCCTACTGGTTCGAATGCTGCAAGAACGATCAAGATTGGTTGAAATGGGGCCAAATGCGAGCGAGTTGAAATTAGCGAAGCAACGGTTTCGGAGGCTTGGACGGAGGAGTGTTAATGAGCCAGTGTTATTTCGGGAACATAAAGTATGGAGACTTTAGGTTGTATTTTCATTAGATATGGAATATTATTTATTTGAAAGTATATTTTATTTTGGGGTATTGATTGGGATTTGAGTGTTAGGATGAATGAATGAGGAATGTCAACCACTAGTCATAGTCAAACTGCTAGCCCTGGACAGTTCAAGCAAGTAGTTTTTCTGGGAAAATTTAGAGATGATAGCCTGTAAAGTAAATGACTGGAAAAAAGTATCCATGATTAGGTTATAAAATTCTGCACTAGCATTTTGTTGAGGATTTCTGAACGTGCGCTGGAGACCGGAGTGAAGACGTTGATGGTCAGTAACAAGCATTTTCTGTGATGGATCATGACTTGGAAATAGAGATGGAGGTTACTTGTAACCGATGAGCATATATGACCCCGAACTATTGAAGAATCTTTCGCAATTTGTTTTTAGTGAAATGTAAATAAATGTATATTTGTTAGTTTTCGGTTTTTCGTAAGATTTCCCCTTACGAAAATTCAGTTTACACTGAATTTTCGTAATTTAAGCATGGAGTGATGTAACAGTTGGCCTGTTTGGCAAGATTATTTATTTATTTGTTTCAATGTTAAATGTTATTTATTTACATTTTGCAATAAAATCCGTGTAGTCAAACTCCGCTTGCACTCTTCGGTAAACATCTCTGTAGTATTCACCACGGTAACTCAACCTGTTTTGGACCGATTGCGTTAAGACCCGGAGAGAGACTCTTGAGAGAGATGAGCCGATCTTGAACTACCTCAGTGAGAGAACACCACAGCTAGACCCGAGAACACAGTTGCTAAAAAGGGATGGGGAGTTCGCTACTTCTGTCGCACGCAGTTACCCAGAGAGCATCTCAAGGAATGACGTAATTCCGGTCAAACCGCTTGAGCGTCCGTTGCGACCTAGGTCGTGCGAGCTGTCAGTTATGGTCAACGTACATACAAAATTATGGTATGCCAGATATTGAAGTGATATCATGTCAATTTTATCATATTTTTTTGTTTTTTTAAAGGGGCTGAATTTATTAACTATTAGCTTATTTATGATCATATTTAAATGTTTTCACATAGTTGTTGTTTTTGTCCACCATTTCCAACTGATTGAATTTCGCAAAATTGAAACCACATTTAACGCAGATCACGGCCATCAATAATCTGAAACAAATCCAGATTTGATTCACAAATTACAAAATTAAAATAACTCACAAAACAACGATTTTTTCAAACAATCTCTTTGGTCGGTTTAGAATTGTCAAACTGAATAGCTCAAAGCTAACTCGAACCCGGTACACACACGAAGCTTGACATAAACAAATCTGACAACTTCCAATTTATAAGTATAAAATTCATTAAAAGCCTAATAAAATTGAAAAAAAAAACTTTGAAAAAATATATTTTGATTTGAAAATCTGCCATACCATGAGCGTTGAAAGCATTAAAACGCTGGTGCAATTTTGACAGTTTGAGCTGGTGTGAAAACGGCGACAGATCTCGCACCACACAGGTTGCGACCTTCCCTATTCTGAGGACTCCAGGGCTCGTTCACTTTGTCCCCAGCTATCAACGAGAGTGGAAGTGCGCGTTTTGTACCGCGAGTTTTTGGCTTTTTGTACAAAATGTAATTTAGTATAGTGACGTGTTCCATTTTTTGTTAACTAATTAAATTTCCATTTATTAGTTTCCCGTTAGTTAGTCGTGTGTGCGCTAGTGCTAAATACTGTCTAATTTGTGTGCGAACAGGAGAAAAGGTAATGTGCTCTTTTAGAAACCGCACGGAAAGGGGATCGATCGCCAAACCAGCGACCGAATTTTGCTGGGTTGGTTTTGCTGATATCATCGAAATTTTTCTCTAAACCAGCGAAATTTTTCGCTGAAAAAGGTGGCTGCGCGAAATCAAATCCAGCAACTTGGTTTCGCTGGTTTTTTATTTCCGAAACGGTTTCTTTTCCAGCGAAAGTTTTCGCTGGTTTGATACACATCCTTCCGACAGCCGTCATAAATGTTTGTTATTGTTCACGTTCGGAAGCGATTTGTGGCAATCGAATTGCTTTAGGGGTTTTTTCAAAACAAAAAAGCATGAAAAAGTTCTGCATCAAGTGTTCAGCATTAAAATACATACTCAACAGGTGAGGGTTCTTTTCAATGAAAAGAAGCACGTTTCCATAAAGTTCTCGCAGCAGAAAAATACGGTGCAGTGAAGCTGGAGATGTATTTGTACTGCTGCATAGATGAGTGCACAAATTGTCGCAGGTGGCAGCAAGAATCGTAGGCGAGGAACTTGACCATGGCCGCGGAACAGTTTGTGCTGTGGCAAGTAAGTACAACCTGGTTTATTTTGGCATAGGCTTCTGCCGCCAAAACAAAAAAACAAACGTCGGTGATAAAAAACGCTGATCCAGTGCAAAAAAAACACTGGTCCAGTGGAAACATTCGCTGAACCAGCGGATTTTTTGCCGGAACCAGTAGAATAATCTCCTGGTTGATTTTGGTACGAGCTGCTGCCGCGGAAAAAAAATCCGGACGTCAGCGATAGAAAACGCTGATCCAGCGTGAAGGAACACCAGTTCAGTGAAAAAATCCGCTGGACCAGCGAATTGTTTCCCAAAACCAGCACAATAATCTACTGGTTGATTTTGGTACGAGCTGCTGCCGCCGGAAAAAAACCCGGACGTCAGCGATAGAAAACGCTGATCCAGCGTAAAAGAACACTGGTCCAGTGAAGAAATCCGCTGGACCAGCGAATTGTTTCCCAAAACCAGTACAATAATCTCCTGGTTGATTTTGGTGCCCTGCCGCTTTTTCCAAACCAGCGAGAAAATTTTCTGATTCTAGCAAAACTGATCCCCCAAACAGCGACATTTTTCACCAAACCAGTGTTTTTTTCACTGGTTTGGTAGAATTTCATCGGTTTCCAAACCAGCGAAAAAAATTAGCGATTCTAGGTAATTTTTGTGCAGGCTGAGAAATTAGCGACATTTTTCGCTAGTTTTAGCGAACTTTATCGCGATTTGGCGATGGATCCCCTTTCCGTGCGTGCATGTGCTCATAGAGTTTCTCCGAACAGCATTCGCCCGTTAGCAACAGCGCTAACCATCCCGCAGCAGCACCAGCCCAGCAGCAGCGCGAACACACGAGCAGCAGAAGCAGCAGAGAAAAACGGAGACGAAGTTCCCCGCGCACCGCACTTCTCGTTGGCGCCGTACGTCACCAGGCGAAGCACGAGGACAAAGAGCGTGAGCGCACGCTAGGCGGCGATCCGTCAACACATCGCCCCGGTGAAGAAGGGAGGGTCCCTGAACCACCACACGAGGACAGCGGAGATCGTTAGTCCCGGCCGGAGTCAACCCTAAGGCCGGAGCTTCCTGTCCGGTTGCGAACGATGACAGCCGCGGAACCGTGAATCGTTTAAACCGGCCCGAGCCACCCCGTAAGGCCGAGTCCCGCATTCCGGTCAGCTGTTCATCAGCTGACGGCCACGTGTCGTCCCTGAGCTGAGCAACCAACCACCAGCAGCAGAGAACAACAGCAGCAACAAGATCATCATTCGGTGAGTCCGTTCTTTTTGCACTTGTGGAAGAAGCACGTCCCTAGCTGACGTAGCACGTTTTTGCCGGCCTAGTGCCGAGGCGGCAGACGCGAGTCCGCCCTTGACGGACGCGTCCAAAGTTTGAGGATCGAACTTTAATCCCACGCGTTTCTACGCCACACGTGGATGACCCCTGAAATCTAAACGCGCGCGCGCGCAATTTCGAAGCAGAAGCCGATTTGGATCAGCTGATTGCTAGCAAGAAGATGGAGAGAGCACAAGAGCACGGTTAGGGAAACAGACAGAATTAAGATCAAACGCACACACGCAAAGTAGGTAGAAGAAAGATATCTTGAAGATGGCCACCAACACTATTGTACAAATATAAGCATGCTAAACCCAAAACGAACAAACGAGAACTCACCTTTCTTTCTGGAGTTATGAATAAAAATCGCTTTAGTTCTTTTTCGGATAAATAAAACGTTCGTTTAATTGTTGTTTAAAACCTACTTGTGGAGTTTCTTTGGTTGATTGAATCTGGAGTTATGTCACTTTTCGTCGTCTTTTTTCGTTCTGCACGGAAAGGGGATCCATCGCCAAATCGCGATAAAGTTCGCTAAAACTAGCGAAAAATGTCGCTAATTTCTCAGCCTGCACAAAAATTACCTAGAATCGCTAATTTTTTTCGCTGGTTTGGAAACCGATGAAATTCTACCAAACCAGTGAAAAAAACACTGGTTTGGTGAAAAATGTCGCTGTTTGGGGGATCAGTTTTGCTAGAATCAGAAAATTTTCTCGCTGGTTTGGAAAAAGCGGCAGGGCACCAAAATCAACCAGGAGATTATTGTACTGGTTTTTGGAAACAATTCGCTGGTCCAGCGGATTTCTTCACTGGACCAGTGTTCTTTTACGCTGGATCAGCGTTTTCTATCGCTGACGTCCGGGTTTTTTTCCGGCGGCAGCAGCTCGTACCAAAATCAACCAGTAGATTATTGTGCTGGTTTTGGGAAACAATTCGCTGGTCCAGCGGATTTTTTCACTGAACTGGTGTTCCTTCACGCTGGATCAGCGTTTTCTATCGCTGACGTCCGGATTTTTTTTCCGCGGCAGCAGCTCGTACCAAAATCAACCAGGAGATTATTCTACTGGTTCCGGCAAAAAATCCGCTGGTTCAGCGAATGTTTCGACTGGACCAGTGTTTTTTTGCACTGGATCAGCGTTTTTTATCACCGACGTTTGTTTTTTTGTTTTGGCGGCAGAAGCCTATGCCAAAATAAACCAGGTTGTACTTACTTGCCACAGCACAAACTGTTCCGCGGCCATGGTCAAGTTCCTCGCCTACGATTCTTGCTGCCACCTGCGACAATTTGTGCACTCATCTATGCAGCAGTACAAATACATCTCCAGCTTCACTGCACCGTATTTTTCTGCTGCGAGAACTTTATGGAAACGTGCTTCTTTTCATTGAAAAGAACCCTCACCTGTTGAGTATGTATTTTAATGCTGAACACTTGATGCAGAACTTTTTCATGCTTTTTTGTTTTGAAAAAACCCCTAAAGCAATTCGATTGCCACAAATCGCTTCCGAACGTGAACAATAACAAACATTTATGACGGCTGTCGGAAGGATGTGTATCAAACCAGCGAAAACTTTCGCTGGAAAAGAAACCGTTTCGGAAATAACAAACCAGCGAAACCAAGTTGCTGGATTTGATTTCGCGCAGCCACCTTTTTCAGCGAAAAATTTCGCTGGTTTAGAGAAAAATTTCGCTGATATCAGCAAAACCAACCCAGCAAAATTCGGTCGCTGGTTTGGCGATCGATCCCCTTTCCGTGTACATGTTTAGCCACCGTGGAATCCTGGACGGTCGAACGGGACGTCGTGGACCAACAGGAAGTATCGGCGTCGGCGGCTTCGGCGGCGTAACGGGCTTGTCGGCGTGTACGGCATCTTCAGGCAGCACAAAGTGGTTTGTGCCAGATCCACCTTCCAGCGGATCTTCGGTTCCAGGCAGGGCCGGTGGTGCGGGACTGTCCGGAACAGGAATGTCGATCTCGATGGGAGCTTCAGGTTCTTCCTGGTCGGCTAGCAGCAACGGTCGAGCTTCTTCGATCAGGATCTCCCACGGTAAACGTTGTTGGACTTGGTCAGGAACTTCAACATCGTAGCGAGGGCGTAACTGGTTGACGTGCGAACTCACGATCCTCTGTCTTCCTTCCAGGTCCAGCTGCACGATGTAGTTGACGGAACCTTTCCGTTCGACGACACGGCCGGGAATCCAGGACTTGGTGTTGCGCTGGTGGTACTCGGCGTAGACCAGGTCATCGTCCTTGAACTCGCGCTTGACGGCTCCATACCGACGGTTGAACTGCTCGTTCTGCTTGTGGTTGACGGCGATCGGTGTGGCAGGAACAGGCTTCTTCAGCAGGTCCAGTGTGGTGCGCACCGGTCGTCCAAGGAATGCTTCAGCTGGAGACGTCATGTTCGATGTGTTCCGATTGGGCGTGGAACGGTACACCGACAAAAACGTTTGCAAGTGCTCCAGTGTGGGCGAGCTTTCCCCCCACTCAACTTCTTGAGGCCACGTTTGAGTGAGTCAACGAATCGCTCCGCTTGGCCGTTTGACTGCGGGTGGTAGGGCGCAGTGCGGAGGTGGGTGACACCATTCGCACGGCAAAACTCCTCGAACTGCCCGCTGGTGAACTGCGTTCCGTTGTCTGAGACCAGGACGTCCGGGTTGCCGTAACGGGAACAGGTCTCACGAAGCATGTCCAGGGTTGCAGTTGCGGTTATGACACGAGTGCGGAAGATCTCGGGCCACTTGGAGTAGGCATCCACGATGACGAAGTAGTAGTAACCATCGACTGGTCCAGCGTAGTCGATGTGGACACGTTGCCACGGCCTGTCCGGGAGAGGCCACGACTCGAGGGTCGCCTTCGTCGGGGATTTCGCTGCAGCTGCACACGGTTTGCACTGGCGAACAAACTGCACCACATCGTCGTCTACGTTCTACGAGACTTCATGCGGTCCATCCCAGGGTGTCCGCGATGCAGTTGGCGAATGATCCGTTTGCGGAACTTGAGGGGCACGACGATCCGATCGCCGAACATCACACAGTCGTCGACGACTTGGAGTCCATCGCGCCGAGCGAAGAACTTTCTGACGTCAGGGTCAGCAATCAGCTTGGCGCTCGCTGGCCAACCTTCGTTGAGGAAACTCACCACTTGCTGGAGAACTGGATCCTTTCGCGTCTCAGCCACGATCATCTTGTGAGTGACTGGAAGGTTGCTGATTGAGTCGTCGAGGATGGCTCTGGCTTCGGATTCGACGTAGACGGCGGCAATCACGTAATCCTCATCTGGCCGGCTTTGGGATGACATCAGCCGGGAGAGGAAATCAGCGTAGCCGAAAGCCGTCGTCGAAACGTGCTGGATGTCGAAGTCGTACAGCAGGAACGTCAAGGCCCAGCGTTGAAGACGATTCGCCGTGTAGACAGGAATGCCTTTCTTCGAGCCGAATACCTTGAGCAGCGGTTGATGATCGGTTTGCAGGAGGAAGTGGCGTCCGTACAGCATCTTGTGGAATCGCGTGACTGCGAAAACCAGGGCCAGGGCTTCCTTCTCCACTTGTCCGTAGTTCATTTCCGCCGGCGTCAGTGAGCGAGAGGCGTGCGCGATGGCCTTCACTTCACCGGACGGGAATTGGTGCATGATGACGGCGCCGAGGCCGTACTTCGATGCATCTGCTGCGACAACGATCTCCTTGGACGGGTCATAGTGGGTGAGCAGCAGATCGGAAAGCAGGATGGCCTTGAACTGCTCGAACGATTTCTGGCATTCTGCGGACCAGCGCCAGGGTGCGTCCTTCTTGAGCAGGTTGTCCAGGGGAGCCCGGAGCTGCTTCATCTGCTTCACGAACCGTCCGTAGTAGTTGATTGCGCCGAGGTAGGACCTCAGCTGCTGGACATCCTTCGGTGGCTGCATCTGGGCGATGGCCTCCGTTTTGGATGGATCGGGCCGAATGCCGTCTTTGTCCACAATGTGTCCGAGGAACTTGATCTGTGGCAGAACAGCGCGAAGACTGCGATCGTGATCCTCTCTGGTGCGGCCAGCGATGAGGATGTCGTCCAGGTACGTCTTGACTCCAGGAATGCCGGCAACCATGTTGGTGATGCGCTTGAAGGCTCCAGGCGCCGGCTTGACTCCAGGCGGCAGTCGATTGTACTGGAAGAGGCCACGATGGGTGTTCACGGTGAGCAGCTTGCGCGATTCCTCTTTGACCTCGACCTGCAGGTAGGCGTCAGACAAATCGAGATGTGTGAAGAAGTGTGCGCCAGCCAGTTCCGCGAAGAAGTCGTCGGGGTGAGGCAGCGGGTGACGGTCAGATTCAAGCGCGTTGTTCAGCCCCGTCGAGTAGTCACCGCAAATCCTGACGGAGACGTTGTCCGCCTTGCGCACGACGACTATCGGAGCTGCCCAGTCCGAGAATTGAACTGGCGAGATGATACCGTTGTCCTGGAGCCGCTGCAGTTCTGCGTCCACCTTCGGAAGAGCGGCGTACGCCACTGGTCGCTTCGGGCAGTAGGTTGGACGTGCGTCGGGCTTGAGGTACAGCTTCACCTGCGCTTTGGTGCATCTACCCAGCGTGCTTCGGAACACCTCCGGAAACTGCTGCTTGAGTTGCTCGATGACTTGGTCGGGGCGTTGGTGCACGGCGTTGACCAAGTTGTTGATCGGAATAGACCACAGATCGAAAAGATCCATCGTCTCGATGCCAAGGACGTTGAGTTCGGCGCTGTCCGAGATGAAGATGCGTCCACGCTTGGTGACGCCTCCGATGGTGATCTCGGTCTGGAACTCGGCGAGAAGGTTGAGGCTGCTTCCGGAAGCCGTGACAGCAGATTCGTCGGTGGGTCGAGCGGCTGGCTGTCCGATGCTGGTCCATGTTTCTTGCGAAATGATGGTGATGTCGGACGCCGAGTCGTGCTGGAGCTTGACTGCTGTGCCGTTGAGCTCGACCGGAACGAACTTCCGCTTGCTTCCGATGTTGCAGACCGTGAAGATACCTTTCGACCTCACGTTCTCCTTGGGCTTCGTCTGCTTCGAGGTGGTGGGCTTGTTGCTGGAGCAATAGCCCTCTTTGTGTCCTTGTTGCTTGCATCTGGAACAGGTGTGCGAAGCGAACGGACACTCTCGAACGTAGTGGTTGTCCCCGCACTTCCAACAGGGCGTTTTCGGGGTTTTTGTTTTCCCATGCGAGGCAGGCTTCTTCTGGTTGCGAGACACAATGTTGACGTTGCGTGCATCCTTGTTCTCCACCATCAGCGTGTCCTGTTTCAGGTTGGCCACACGGTGGCACTCTTCCACGAGGTTCTCCAGGGTCACCCTGCTGCGGGTAGCAACGCCTGCTGCGCCAGCGTCGCCGGCGGCAGCGCCTGCTGCGGCTGCTTCGACAGCTGCGGTTTCGTCGGCTTCAAGCTTGGAGATCAGTCGGGCTCGTATGTCCGCGTCCCGTGGCGATTGGAGTCCACAGACGAACCGGAGCGCTTTGAACTGGTCCGAGGAAAGCTTGGAGAGCTGGAACGCTTCACAGTGTTTGTTCACCGTGGCAGCATAGGTCGTGAAGTCATCCGCGTCGTTCTTGGCGTACTGCAAGCACTGGTAACGGGCGTGGAAAACGGATTTCTGCCGGCCGAAGAGCTTCTTGAGCTTCGCGACGGTCTGCGCCAGCGTGAAATCCCGGGGATGGTTGGGAAGAACCGTGTTGGAATACTTTTCGTGGACGGGCGTGCTGAGCTTCCGTAGAAGCGACCTCACTCGAGCGGGGTCGTCGAGGTCCTTGCCGTCCTTGGTGAAAACGTCCTCGTACCTCCCGTACCAGCCATCGAAGAAGACTCCGGCATCCGGATCGTACTGGAACTCTTGAATTCCGCTTGCCAGCGACTCGACGATCCGTTCTGCGCCGCCAGCCGGATGACCCTGGTTCTGCAACCGTTCGAGGGTCTCCTGCTGCTTGGCCAATATGTCCGTCAGCCGCAAAATCGCGTTCTTCAAGTCCGGATCGGTCATCTTGATGACTTCTTGAGGGTTTGAGAGCTTCGAGAATTTTCCGAGAAATTTTTTTCTCCTCGTCGCCAATTGTTAGATACGTTGCTATGCAACAGAAAGACAGTTTTGGTTGTAGCGGAAAAACTGTTTATTTGCATCCGACTTGCTTGGTGGTCGGGATTGAACTGACTTGCATCAGCTGTGCAGGTCAAGGCCTGCTACACAATAACATTTCCTGTTATTATACAATAAAATGGAAAAACATAACTTAAACTGTTATTATCATCTTATTTCACATTTACAATGGAATGTCAAACCAATAACATTTCCTGTTATTATGGAATTAAATGATAAAACATAACTTAAACTGTTATTATTATCTTATTCCACATTTCTAATTGAATATCATCCCAATAACATTGTTTGTTAAAATAACAGAAACTGTTATTATTTTTTCTTGCAAAATTAATTTACAAGAATATTCAATAACAGTTTATGTTATTTTAACAAAAAAATGTTATTGGAATGACATGAATTTTGTTATTACCGTCTGCACGGGAACGGTATTACTAGCAGATCTTGACCAGCGACATAGCAGTTTCGTTCGTATCTGTAAGCACGTCTTGTCGAGGAAAATTCGTATGATTAGTTTTTCTAATAATGTGAGAAATTTCCAAATTAAAAATTATCAGGTAATCCATAATCGAAATCAAATTATTCGCTCTACAGCATTGCCTTGGCGTTCACTACTGCGAGATTCCTACTCGAAACTAAGTGTCCGTAAACCTCTTTTTACACCTTTGCTTCCATCCACCCCGGGATTCGTACTGACGACCTTTGGATTGTTAGTCCAACTGCCTACCAGCGACTGGACAGAGCTAACGACCTAACCTTTTTTAGGTTAGTCCGGGGCCAACATTTACTTCCCGTCCGACGGAAGGCGTGATCAGACAAATTTCGTCTCGAAAAATGCCACCGGGACCTTCTGGGATCAAACCCAGGCCAACTGGGTGAGAGGCAACCACGCTTACCCCTACACCACGGGTCCCGGTAATCCATAATATAACTTAATTTAATCAAAATTTCATACCGTAGTAAAATTTCAGAATAATTCTGTACTTTTTGTACTGATTTTATGAGGTTTTATTGATATTACGATAGACAGCGTCGACCATCAAGAGCATCAGCGATTCTGTCCAGTTCCACGATAGTTTCCTGTAGCGCCTTCGATACTTGACTCACCCTCTAGCTCTGCTCCCGATTGACAAGCTTCTTCATGCCGTAAGAGTTCCACAACGCCTCCGCGAATGATGAGATTCTTTTCAAGGCTTCGAAACTGCAGTTTCTAGAAGCAGCGTGTTGAACACTTGACCTCCAGCCACTAGCGTGCACAGGGTGGGGCAACATGGGGCAACTGCCCCACCATCCTCAGAAATTTGTTCTACATTTGGTCAGGGGGTGTCCACAAATGACGTATTTTTCAAAACTTCCATATTATTGCCCCACCTTCCTCAAAGAGCTGGGCACGCTAGTGCCTCCAGCCCAAATCAACGCTCGTTCGGACCAAGCTCGCCCAAGACACCTTCGAGCTCACTTTGTGCGGCACCCGTTCATTGAGTTCTGGGGTCGTTGAATGCTGACAACGATACCGATCCGTGTAGCAGCCTTGTTTTGGGCGCCCGGATCATCCTCCAAATCGTCGTAGATGATCTTCTTTTGAATGTGGGTTCGACGAGCTGTTCCTCCGGTAGTACATGATGCCCGTTCCCGTTAGTTGCGTCCCCGAGCTTTGTTTATTTCAGAGGAGTCGTCAAGATTTTCCTGAACCACCTGCTTCAACTCCTGGTATACGGTCATCCCACGCTCTGTACCTGCCATGATTAGAAAATTAGCAATGGAAAAGCTAATCAGCTACTTTCTCCAGCAGTAAAAAGCAAACAAACGAATCAACTGGACCGTTCCAGCAAATTAAAAACAACGTAGCTACATCCTTGGCTGGAAAATAATTATTTTAGCAGCTTTTTGAACATAATTTCACTTCATCCAGGTAGTTAAAATCCCCGACAACAAGAATGATTAAAAATGACAGAAGTGGAGAACTAGTTTTGCATCTGCTGGATTCAATCCGGAAGGTTCAATTTTTGTCTACTTTATCCCAAGAAATTCATCAATCAGAACTTACCATGACGTTGCTGCCGTGACATAAATACAAGTGAAAATCGTGAAAATCCACTCAAAAAACAATTGAACAATTTTTCCATTCGATATCCGAGCTAAGTTTTGAGTAGTTTTGAAATAAATTGGGTGAAAATTGGAATGCACCTTGTTTATCTATAAATGTTCACTTTAGAGTGTAGGGTTTGTTTACATCCAACACTTCGACGGTCGTTGGAGATGGGGTGGGAACTTTGGGTAACGGGATTCCACAAAGAGATCGTCTCCAAATTACGTTATTTGACTAGTATTCAAAATTTGAATAATAACAATTATTTATTTAATATTATTTGAAAAAGTCCGTGATGAATAGAAGCATGTTTTCATTATGTAACGCACAATTTTGGGTTTAATCATTTCTCATTATTAACGTATAATTCAAGAAAAACAATTCAAATCTAGCAAAATACTGCAAAAGGTCCGTTGTGGATTTGTAAACAAAGAGTTCTCTTTTTGATGCCAGATGTAAACAGCCTCTAGCGCAAACTCTAGCGTGAGCAGGACACACTCTTTGTTTACACTTCGCCATTGGCGCAATTACAAAGTTTTGCTAGACTTGCAATACATAAAAAATAAAGCATAAGCATAAGCATAGCATAAGCATAGGTGCCCACCCGCAGTTGCTACTCCGTTATTGACCAGGACCTCCAGAAGTTACATCCACGAGCCGTGGAAGATGAGTGGGCGCTATCTTTCCTCGCTTCGCAACTTCTCAAAGGCCCCTATCATGCTGATCAATACCGGCGCCGGCCACGACCAGTGGTAGAGTCACGGGGAAGTGGATGGGAATGTTAGTCCGATACTTGAGTGATAGAGACCGCCCAATCGACTGCTTCTCCGACAAAGTATCCCGGATGAACGAGGATGATTTAGTGACCATAAAGAAACATTAAATTACTTTTTGGGAAATGTTGACGATTTGTCAAATTGATTGGTTCGAAAATATGGAGTTATGTTTTCACAAATAGTCAGTATTTGGAAAATTGTTAATTTAAATTTTAAATGCTGCAAGACTTTGATCATATTCCTGATTATGAATTAATTATTTGACAGATCTTATGTTTTTGGGGTAAAATGTAAACATGTAAAATTTTAGTGTAACACGTTGTTTGTGTACGTAGGACCTTTTCAGATAAACTCTATTTATATATATTTTTTTAAATTTTAATCAAAATTCTTTTAAAGAAGCTGTTTTTACAAAATTAGAAATTAATATATTGTTTCTACAAAATAAGAAATATTTATATTTTTTATTTAATCTACATGAAGTATAAACATAATTTTAGTTGTAACACATAGTTTCATAGCATCCAACTCGGGCAAAAATTTGTTGGTGACATCAACATTCAATTAGATGGCCTTTTAGTTTAATTATTGCACAAAGTGCAAAAAAAAACTATATAAGACACACACCCTAGTTTGAAATTCTAGAGTTTTTTTTATTAGGTCCTATAAACATATGAAAGACAATAGTTTATTCGTCCTTTTAAAAAAAACTCTGCAAAGTTTGCAATATTTCTAACTAAACCGATTCCCAACTATTTGCACTGCATTTTCAAAAAAAAGTTTCATGCGTTTCAATGTCGTTGGTTGCATCCAAGTTTTAATGCATTCCACTTGTATCCAACATTGCATAATATAGATCGACTTAATTAATCAATCGACATGATCGACATAAATGGCCAAACCCCCTTTTGAACGTCTGTCAAAACACAAAGTTCGCGAACAACCAAACATTCAGCACAGTTCGTGGAGGAGGAAAAAAACCTTGTGCGCTCCGTATCCTTGTTCCGGTGGGACCTTTGCGTTCCGTTCCGACCGTGGATCCGCGCGGAATTTGCGACGAGTGAAGATCCCTTTTGGGTACTTGCCAAAGTGCACATTTTTGTGATTGTTTTGTGCGAAAATTTTCTCTCCCCTCACTTAGGGTCAAGGTTGACTTGGCAAGATTGTCCGTATTTTGGTCGGAGTGTCTCGCGTAGACCGGAATTGGACTGTCGGCAGGACAGCGATGGCAAAAGGGGGTGCCGCAGGCGGAATGGGTGCCGGTGCTGAAGGACAACGAGCAGGCTGAGGTGCTGTACAATCTGTTTCAACGGCCGTAAGTTGGAACATGTTTCGTTTAATTATTTTGAGATGATCACAATCTTTCGTTTTCAGCGTAATCAAGTGCGAATCCTGGAGCACTGCGAAGCGTCCATTGTGCTGATCGCTGACGGCGTGATGCTGCTGTACGAAGATTTTGCATCGCTTCGATCTACCTGGTGTTGAACAAGGAATTGATCGAGCGGGTCAACGCACTATGGGGTATTTCCATATAAGCGAGCGGCCAAAAATATTTTTTTGATTTTTTGTGACTTTTTTGTGTTGTTTGTACTTAGTATAATGAAAACAAATGAATTTTGATATTTTTCCAAAAAAAAAGTTACATTTTCGATTTTTTCATATATTTGAGGCCACATGCATTAAAGTGGTGAATTTTAATATTCTTGCTCTGTCTATTTGATGCCCGGAATGGCGGTTTATGCTATGTTAAAGTTTCTGATTTCCGTTAAATCTCCCATCCCTTCTTCTTGAGTTAAAATCCACCTCTCTTTGAAGACCCCCCCCCTCCCCTCCCCTCCAATGAAAATTGGATTTTTGCGGTGTTTTAGAATTTTAGACGGTTTATTTTATGGAACATTGTATGGATTCTCGTCCACGTTTTTTGTTGATCCACTTGCAAAATTCACGTTTTCCACGTTAAATTCTTCTAAATCAAAATCACTATGTAACCGATTGTCGTTAGATTACTTAAAATATGAACTTCTTCTATGGGCTTCTGTATACCTCGTTTTGAAGCTACAGAACAACATGCGTAGTTTTTCCTCTGTGGTTTTTCCCTGAGTTGATCATGTGATGGTTCTGCAATGTTGTAATTCTTACAAATATACTCGAAAGCAGTTCTCACGTTTTCAGAATAGTTCGACGAATCGTTTCTGAAAAAAACTTAGAATAGGAATTTCTAATTTTATTAAACGTACCTAAGCACCAACAAAGTCATGAATATCAAATCAATTCCAAAACATACATAGCAGGTACGTCATTTCTGCCTCCGCAGGTAAATAATGTGATTTTAACCAAGCATATACGCGAAATCATTCATTTTCTTGCATGAATCAAAATGTTCAAAATGGCATAACTCAAAAAGTGCACATAAGTGCACTTTGAAATTTGGAGACAAGTTAGGACATGGTTCAAATTTTAAGCTGAAAAATTTTCAGATCGCACAAATGCACACAAAAAAAGTACTCCATTAACAAAGTTGAAAAAAACTAAATTTTGAATAAAAATCCATCTTTTTTGATTTTTATTATTTTTTTTAGCCTGTAAAAGTGTGTTTTGTAGAATTTTATTGAAAAGTTGAATCAATTACCTTTCTGAATATACATAATGATGCAGGAAAAAATACATAAACAGCTGCACAGTACAACTATGAAAAATAATCATTTTTTTTGTCAAAAAACATGTTTTTTCTTACCATTTTCGCCTTTGAAGGTCTGCAATTCAGTGAATTTTGAACCTACAACTTTCAAACTCCGAATTTTTCTTAGTTAGAATGTTTATTTTCGAAAAAAAATACCAAAAAAATAATTAGAGTATGTCGGTTTTTCGATTTATGGCCGCCTGAAACCCCATAGTGCAACGTGGACACGACCTACAGCCAAACTGCAAAGCACATGAGCCAGTTGCTGGAGCTGGGAATGCTCGCTCCGAAGCTTATCATTCCACATTTGTCCACGATGAGCGACGAACTGAGGAACCTGGAATCTTACGTGATGCGCAACTGTGTCCTGCATATCATGGGCGAAGCCATCGTGACCGAGCTGACCTAGGAGGAACTGGCCGATGAGCTGAAGGAAACACGCGATGACTTCCTGCATGATTTGTTCAACCACACGATGGACGTTTCGGCCCATGTCCGCTCGAAGGTGCTTCAGATTAGGCACTACATTCAGGGCCAGAACGCGGTTCCACTTAGCAGCTGGCAGCACCAGGTGCTGAAAGGTTCTGTCGAACGGCTCGAGGACAAGTCACTGCTGGTGCGCAAGAACTCGATCACGTTGATCCTCGAGCATAATCCGTTCTCCGCTAAGCTCTCCCTGGCGAAACTTCGCAATGAAGAACGGGACGGAAGACGGTCAGCTGCAGGAAATTCGCAACAAGATGTTCGAGCAGGACCCGGCGCTCAAGAAAACCCAACAGCAGTGGGTGTACTACATGATGTTCTCGAAAGCGTATTACGTCAAGACCCAGCACGGCCCGAACCTGAACGAGGAGTTCCAGAAAAGGAAAACGAGGTCAACTTCCTGAAGGATTCGATCCGTTTCGCGGAAATCGTCTATGCTGCAGGACATGGTGATGTCCAAGTCTCAAACGGATGTGTATGAAGCGATTGATTTCTTCACCTCGGCTTACCTTTTTGGGATCAAGGGAACCGAAAGTGGAATGCAGCAGAATGAGCAGTTCCAGTGCCGAGTGATGGAACTGTAAGACGCGCTGACGCGGCAGGACATGGTGCAGCATTTACGCGGGGTCACGTCAAGCTGGACCTGCCCAAAGAGAGAGTGAGTCGATTTTTTATGATGTCCCGTTTTTGATAAACTCACGGTTTGAAATTTGTCGCAATTTGTTCTTGCTGTTTGGTGGCAACGTAACCGGCTAGAACATTGAAACGATGTGATTTTGTTATATCTAAGTAACTTTTAAAAATGGTACTGAATTAACCCACCGGAGGTCGCGTACGTGTACTTTGTACACAGTTTGTAAGGGCACTTGTAAGAAAGGCGAAAACACGCGACTTCCCGAAGGTTAAAAATGCGGAATTTAGAATTTTGCTTTGTATTTTACACCAAAAACTTGTATGTGGTGAAAGGCTATTCCACAAAGCGCGCGCTCTCTCTCTCTTGTGTTTATATTTCTGTTTTCGCCCGTCGCGCGCAGCGACAGTCAAAAGAGGTCTGCGCTGAAAGTTGACAAGTCAAAACTCCTCTTGTTTTGGTGCGTTTCGTCGTGGTCGTCACGGTTCGCGGTTGTTTATAAGCATCTTCACTATTTTCGCGTTCGTGTTTTGTTTTCAAAAGTGAGTGTAAAAGAACTGCCTTCCATCCTCACAGCAAGTATTGGCTGCGTTTGTTTACATCCGTGAGCAGCTAGAAAAAAAAGTTCCATCCTTCCGTCCAGCGGGATCGAAGCATCGAAGTCGCCGAGGAGGAAAAACAATACAAAGGTGACAATTGAGTGGTTTTCCGGATCGTTTGTTTACACAAGTGTTTGCTTCTAGAGTGCTACGTGAAAATCCACCAGGTTTGTTTACTTCCAAGAACCAACCAAAACAAATCAACCGGATAACCACGCAAATTTTTATTAAATTTTAATGCAAACAATCATGTTGTTTCAGATTTCGACGAAAAGTACCTTTTCAGATTTGTGATTCCGACCCCGGCTGCCACCAACAAGGACGCGTTTTTAGCGACAGATTCTCTCGGTGAATCCCGAATTGTGTGGACCTGTTCTTGTGCATTCTAGTCGACATTGTCGAGGATGGTCGTGGGCAAAGTTCGCGGCCATTTAGATAGGTATATTTAGCTTATCTTCCCTCCTCCTCTTCGTCCTCCTCTTGAGTAAAAAAGTCTTTTCGAGCGGCCAAGCAGCAGTTGATATTCTGTTGACGGAGCTGGCAATAGAACCAATGCAGCCCGAGAGTTTTCGGCCTAAATGGAAACATCACAAAGAATGTACTGGTATGTATGTCGAGAAGTTTCATTTCTTATTCCCATTTGCTTTTTTTTATGTGAATCTCGTTGTTTGTCCATCAAACATAATTCGAATAAATCAGAAGTACTCTGTTTGATTTGCACTTTCTCTAAATTCTCTCATTTCAAATGTGCAACTCGATTTATTTGCAGATTTTGTATTCAACGTAGAGTGGAATATCACCATGGGACTTGAATATTATATTGTAAATAAATACATTGTGGTTTATTTTGTTTTATTTTTCTAGGTTTGTACCTGAAGCATGCTTTGATCTTAAAATGAATTTCGTCAAGTGCGACAGGTCATCAGGGTGCGACACGCTCTCATCAACCAGCGGTGCCACTTTTATCTAAACTCGAAGCTTCCAAACTACGAATAACCGGCGTGATATAGCTGCGCCGTTTCCTATCGCAAGCGATTTCAAGTCAAGCAGAGTACCTAATTGACGACGTCCACAGGATGGCGAAGATGGAGCTGGCATCGAAAATGCTACAGTTGCGCTGGATGGGGCGTACGACTTTGATCAACATCCTGCTGTAGCGAAAGTTTCCTTCAGATTTGTTTAACTTAGAATTAGAAATGTCTTTTTTTTGACAAGTCAAACCTTTAGACACACGCAATACCTCTTCCTCCCTAAATTAAACACCAGTTAAAAGGAACCCCCTTTTTTAGCTTAGGATTTTTCGATCATTGTACTACTAAAATGACAAAATAAATTAAAACATTTGGACAAAGTAAAACTGCACTGTTTTTTTGCTCAAAATCCCGAAAACCCTTAAAAAATTTATGTTAATTCGAATTGTTACAACTATTTCTCAAAATGTAACGCGCCATGGAAAATCACTCAAATAACTATTTAAAACCATAAAAATACCGTTTGAGAAATGGTGAAATCCCTAAAATATATACGCCAAAATGAACTTTCAAAAAGAATTTGACAAAGTGTCGCTAGAAGAAAAAATCAAATAGTGAATATTGCTAACAACATATATGGGGAATAGTTCACTATTTGAGAGACAGTGAGGAATTAAAAAAATATTTACCAAATAGTTGCTATACAATTTGGTAAAAGGTTGATTGAATATTTAACAAATGATTTTCAAACGGTTTTTTTTTTCTATGCGGGATCACATGAGTTTTGAGGGGGTTAGTAGATGGGTATGAGGTCAGGATTCACGAGTGGCAGTGATGTGACCATGAGCACTTGTTTATCGGTTGAAAATTTTAAATCTTAGGCAGCCGGCTGCGGAAAGATAAATAATTGATTATTTAAAAAGTTTTTTTTAATCGAACGCGTGCCAACCGAGCAGTTGTGCTATGGGCTGGACTTATCATTATATTTTAATGTTTATACGATAACGCGAGTAAATATCAAAAATAGTAAATAAAAAACGCTTTACTCTTCATAAAATGGATAGTTTGATGAGTTAATACTAAAACTGCTAGTTGGAATAAACTATTACGATCAACAAATTTGAACGAAAAAATCCGATGAATCAATCTACCGGCACAGTTGACTAACGAACGAACGACAGAGAAATAATCAAGAACGTATTGCAAATCGAACTGAATCCGCTAAATCAGAACAAAGCATTATGCCTAAGTAATTATTGAACAATGCACCATATAACCGACGATTATGTGTCTATTTGGTATGATTTGTCGACCGATTTTTAGATTTTACGCGGCTTAAATATGAAAATAAAGTACAAATAAGCTCAGCCACACTCTCATACACACATAAACCATAGACATTTTAGACCACTAGGGCTGGTGCATACACCACTTGGGGGAAGTAGGTGAGAGGTCTGACGAAAAAGCACGCTCCAAACAAAAAAAATTGTATGAAGAAAAAGCCACGTTGGCGTGGGGGATGTTGAAAATTACAAATTTGAAGGCCGCGTGGTTTATGCACGAACCCCTAATGCAACTTAAATCTTTAATCATGGATTCTGAAATTATTCTTGCAAACATATCAACATGCACAGATCAAAATTGAAATGAGCCCAAACTTCAACAAATGAAAACTCCAAAACAACCGCGTACCCAAAATTAGGTTAAATTTTCAGTAATATTAGCAAATTTATAATTCCGGAGAAGCGTGCATATTGTCAAAATTCACCAATCAGTGGATGGAACTCACATGTTTAAACAGTCTTCACCCTCAAGTGGCTCTCACTCATCATTTATTCCTCCTCACACACACCAACATACTTGAGAAGCTAACAAGAAACGCGCTCACCCGGGTTCTTGAAGACTCCTAAGACCGCTCGTCGCTCCGCATCCGCCTCCGCAGCACCAAAGTGGGGTGTTACCGACCACACCACCCTACCTGTCGCCGACCTCACGGTTTGAACACGTCCGTGTGTCCAACATCTGGCCAGGAGGCCGTCCCCTCTCATGTTGCCTCATCTACACACCCAACTAGTGTGTGTCTGAAACCACAGACCGTCCAACGACACTAACACACCGATGGAAATATACACAACGAGGGATGCTGTCAAATTGTTCTCAGCTCTCTTTCTCCTATTCGACCAAATTCACTGCCGAAGAAAACACGATGCCTCTTGGAAATTCTGTACTGGGTGGCCGAAGTAAAAATTGCACAAAAACACCCTAAAACCGAAAATTCCCGTAATATTTCACTGTCTCTCAATGGACCACCAACTTATCTACGATATTTAACACATTTCAATATTAAAAACAATGAACATCACTACAAAAACGAACGATTTATTGCGCGTATCTAGATAATATCAATTTCAGTGATTTTACAAAACGCCTGGGTGATATGACCGCATGACGTGCGGCCTGTTAAAAACAAAATAAGATCATAGCAACCGTTAAATATTCTGTTTGATGAAAATATCTGTCATCTGTTTTCTTATTTAGTTGACTATTTCCTGCTTGCAAAAAGAAATTTGCTGTCCACACGAAGGTTTGGTTTAAAATTGATAAGTTTTATTGTTACTAATAATTATTCATTTGTACAGCTAAAATGTTATACCCTTAAGACGATTTGATCACATATAACGCATTGAACTCAGCATCCGATTCATCGGAAGACGAGTCGAGCTACGGGGAACCAGAATTTCTACTGGATCAATGTGATGAGCAAGCTTCCCATGCGGGTTTGGTTGTCTCGCTTCGGTACGAGCCTGAACCCATTTTTGTGTTGGTATCTTGGTTCATCGTACCAGCGCACCACGACACTCTCGGCTCGCCGCGTCGGTTTTGTGTCTGGCACTCACCCATGGCATGAACCCAGCGTATGAGCCAAGGTGCTTCACTCGGTACGAGCCGAGGTACGTGCCGTGGTACGCGCCGTGGTATTGAACCCGGTTTGTACCGCCAGCGCGTACCACGGTACGTACCTCGGCAAAGCAAAATCGAGGTACAAGTGAACCGCGTGTACCGCACGGTGCAGGGAAGCTTGGAGGAGGTCGGTTCTGCTTCGTACGAACGAACTTTTCTCGCGTGATCTGTCGGTGAATAGAGAAGAGACGAACAACGTAAACGAACCACGTGCTTACATAATGGGTTGTCTGCATTGAACGAGCCACCATGAAGCAAGAGGCAAAAGGAAAAGACTTTAACGTTTAAATGCGATTGTATCCGAATATTAAACTTCATTTCAACATTTATTTCATGTATCAGTACAATAAAAAACTAATGCTAAACCTTAAGAGTCTTATTAAAACCCACACTTGGATCAAAGAGGAAATCGCGATTACTCCAATAGATCGCAGGTAGTTGATGATCGCATGGTGACAATGGATCCTCGCTCTACATCGGAGCTCTCACACACTCGGAAAACATCACCCTAGTGAAGGTACCTCCCACGGAAAACGACTCGTGCAATCCGTTAACGCCCAGAAAACTCATCGTTGAAGCTCTTGGGCGGCGAGTAAACTCGCCTCGGAACACGATCCGCTCACCAATAGGTGCGTACCCCTGGTCCTCAATATTCAACATTTCAATAGCAAGCTCGTCAAGAAACTAAAATTATGAATGCCACACATCACAACAGATAGTTCAGCTTGATACCGGTAACATCTTGAGTCCACAACTGTCCCGCTCGACGCTTCAGAATTTTCCAGCTGTATCCTTCGGCATGCAATATGCGATTGTCGGTTGTAAAGCTTGCGGAACTTGAGCTCGAACCAAGGCTGGAACCGTTGTTTCGTCGTACTTTTCAATCCAGTTTGAAATCGTAGATGGGTGCTTGCCATAAGTTTTTTTTAGTAAAAGCCGTAAATGCAAAGGAGGGTCGTTTTGGGTGAAGCGTGCCTTTTAAACACTTCCTGCCGAGCATGCGCCATGTCTTAAAAAGACAATTGATTTGTGTCCAAATTTATTTTTTAAAATTTAAATAAAAAATTACCACCTTGAGAGGTTTAGAATCGATGTTTATCTCATAATGACAGTTGTTGATGGAAATTTTATTTGAAATAATGAAGATAATCAAAGCTTGCTGTACCGTTTCAGTTTCAGTTCAATTAGTTTATCTGTCATGCGGCTGTCATGCGACCATTTTTATGCGGTCATACCAACGCCAACAAATTCTAATTATTAACGCCCGCAGTAATATTAGCGGCAACAAATAGACGCGACCGATGCCAAAATGCACACACACACCTCCTCAGACTTGCAATACATAAAAAATAAATATAAAGTCTGCAACCCCTCCCTTCCCCTCACTCTTAAATTTTAATGCAAAATGCATTGCATTATAATATCAAATGGATTGGTCACTTCAATTTAAAAAAATTAAAATACTTTTATCCAAGTTTTTATTTTTTCATATTAACATCCACGTTATTTATGAACGCCCCCTAATCAAACGTCAACGCACTGTTGTCGCACCGATCGCAGCAGGCACTTGCTTGTTTTTATCCTCGCATCCCACATTGACTGGGCAGCCCGCCGGCGGACCGCCAAACCGCTCTGGCGATCCGCCAGCGTTTGATTTGGCGGACCACGGGTGACCCGCTGGCGGATAAAATTTGCAACAATTTGGCGCACGATCAGTTTTTTTTATCGTGACGTTGGTCCGCCAGCGACTCGTCCCGGGGTCGCCCAGGTTTGCCTTGAAATGTTTCACCCGCCGTTCATCCGCCCCACATACGCCGTTTTGTATGGTTCAACCGCCCCTATAGGATGGTCCGCCAGCGGGTCGCCCTCGATACGCCTCCCATATAAAAGTTCATCCGCCTAAAAAGCCCCAACCGCCGTGGCTCGCCCTCGATTCGCCTTTTATACATATTTCATCCGCCCAAGCAGAATACCCGTTCAGGTTCCTTCAGGATTCTGATAGTGTTTTTTCAAGTTAATCTAAAACTGAAAAAAACGCAAAGTGCTTTATATAGAATGGCAGATCATTGTAGATTCTTGTGTGCTGAAATTTAGAAATAAAACAAAAATATGAAAAAAAAAAACATAATTTTCAACATAACTTTGTTCTCAATACATCTTACGTGCGTTGTTAGTTCACTGAGGTGAAATGATGAAAACAATAAAGAAACAAAATAATATATTGATAAGCAAACTTATTGCGAAGATGGAAATAAAAATAATTCATAAACTAATTCTTAAAAACTAAATTATTTAAAATGTTCATGTATTATTGGTACTTACATATAAACAAGCAACGTATTGAATATTAACAATTCATACTCTAATCTAATCAAACACAAGCGCAGCTAATCCGAAGAAAGTATCCTAGTAGATTACACCCCATGTCTAGGGGGGTGCCACTTCGGTTCCGGCGGGTTTCTCGCATCTGAAACTGCGTGATCGGCTCCGTCGGCTTCGAATCCGATCCGAACCCTCGATTTTTTTCAAACAAATTTAATTCAATCCATTTAAGCGTGTAACGCTCCGCTGTGGGTTGCGAACTGTCAACAGTTTTGTTTTGTTTTCCTCCAGTTTTGTGGCGAAGTGCGAACGTGTACAAACAAAAAGGAGTTTTTAGTTGTTTGTCCAACCGGACCACTTCCACGATGGCCAACACCACCGCAGAACTTGCCGTAGAATCTTCCTCTGTTCTCGCTCCAGCAATTAATATGCAGAACATCACTTCCGCCGCCGTCGTCCACTTTTTGCTGGACGAACTGGTCCGGGAGCTGAAGTTGTTTGCCTAGAAGAAGATGGACACGATTTGGCAGAAAACGTAGGAGGATTTAGAGAAAAAATAGATCCTGCAAGAAACAAGGGCTAAGCCCGTGGTCCGTGGACACGATCATCGA
The DNA here is from genome assembly GCF_016801865.2 of Culex pipiens pallens. Classification (NCBI taxonomy): domain Eukaryota; kingdom Metazoa; phylum Arthropoda; class Insecta; order Diptera; family Culicidae; genus Culex; species Culex pipiens. The sequence continues at coordinate 80,434,953 of NC_068937.1, read as the reverse complement.
CGTTCATCATCGACGCAGTTGCAGGTTCAGCTGGCGGAGAATCCGACCAAGGCGAAGCCGATCGGTGCGCGGCTGGAGGCGACCGTTAATCGGATGATTCAGCGTTGCGTGGAAGATGGACATTGCCGACAGGCCGGATATGGATGGACGTGGTGGTGTCTTCGATTATGAAGGTAAAAATTCTCAATTTTTATAGCAAAAAATAAACTCATTTAAATTCCTACCTTTATGTTACCCAGAGCCTCCCCTTCCGCAACACGGTACTGCGTTGCTTGTATCTGGGCGTTCCACAACATGTGTCCGTCAACATGTGCCAGTGTCGGATCTCCCTGGAAGACCCGTTGGCCGTCGCCGAACTGCTCGACAATCTGTCTAATTGTGGCAAACACACGGACCTGATTGCGTACTACATCTGTACGATTCTGTCACGCAGCAGTTCCTGAGACAGGTTCTGCAGACGCACAAAGCTACCGATTCCGTCGAAATGTATTTCAAACTTAAGCCGCGAATCACGAATGCTGCGCCGGAAGAGCCAATATCAAACAAGAGCAAGAGACACACCAAGCGAACTTTGAGACACAGGCGAGAATTTTGTCCGTAAAGATTACGATCGATCTGCAGTTACAGTTCTCAATTCGGACCAACCCCGCGGATCTACAGATCCTGCGCGCGACTAGGAAAGCATCGCGGGTGTCGATTTCCCACATGGCGACGGGAGTTGCGGACGCGCGCACAGCGGTAAAACGTGCGATCCGTTCCTGAGCGATAATCTGGTGTTTGGTGATTGGTCAGGGCTACGAATTGGGAAAAGTTTTCGGCCACGGCCACGCTGCGAGTGATTCATCTCGGGCACGAGATAGAATCGTTCGTGTTGATGCAGAGTTATCTGCCGAAAGAGAGAGGACTGAGCTCCGGATGTGGCCTGTACGCGCTCGGATTGATCCGCGCTTATCACAGGTTAACATTTTTAGGTAATTTAATCAGCAGAAGGACGCTTAAAACGAGAATGTTTGAGGCTGGGGCTGGCCAACGGGAAATCACCGGCAGGACATTTATGAGCAGTCTTGTGAGCAATTAATCTTTGACTTGCAACAGAACGATACTGTAAGGGTGAGACGACTGGAATTACCATGGGAATGGTCATGCTCGGTTCAAAGCAAAACCATGGTCGGGTCGCGTAAGCCCATTAGACCCAGCACGAGAAGATTCTGCGTTGGTTGGCTGTCAGAATTCTGCTGACCATCAACACTAAACCCTGGTCATCACTAACAAGCACGAGGACATGGTCAAGTACGGCGCCATCCTTGCCCAGGGCATGACCATCAGCCTCCAATACCGTACCGTACCAACTGCAAGACAGGTCAGAATACTCGGTTTCACCCAATACTGGTACAGGTTCCCTCTGGGTCAGTGTTTCTTTCTAGTATTCTGGAACGATCTCTAAACCGCCGCCCACGCATCTCAGCTACCTTGTACCACTCGAGAAGAAGAAACGCAAAGTAAAAAAAACCTTTATGCACAACCTGGCCTGCGTGATGTGCGCCCAGCTGAAGGTGAATTGCATTGCCGAGGGAATGCCGTTTACGTCACCTTTGGCGGGATCGTGATAATGCACAACTCGGCAACTGGCGAGCAGGTGCTGATCGAGCGCGTTACGGAGTACGAGCCGAAGAGTTATAACCTGATGAAACCGGAAGCCCCTATGCCATTTAAGAACATTTAGAATTATATGAAGAGAGATCGTTTTATTGCAATTCGTTTCCAATATCATTACATATAAATATTGTAACAGTTTTGTATTTGATTCAAATGTCATAATAAATTCTTTTCTTTTTTTTCTATTCTTTTTTTATGTCCAACAGGAAGTTGGATTCTCCGTTGCGTTTTCTTTCATATTTCGATACTTGCTCACGGTAGATTACGGAAGTGCCCTCTGATGGGAGACATTTTCCCAAGTTCTGTCAACGGTATTTCCCTCCCTCGAGCAGCTGTCGTCAAACACTTTCTCCTTAAACATGTCCAAAACGCTGGCTTATCCGCGATCATCGCGTAGTCACCGTCCACCTTGGGCACGAGCCCAATGGTACCGAGTGTACGTCCCCCACGAAGATGACGTTCCTAGAAAGATACAAGATTAGTTTCGATACGAACTTATGTCGCTACTAGTTGAATCTTACCTTAGCAGCCACTACTCCTCGTCCTTCTTGGGGGCCATTCGTTTGCGCGAGTTGCCAGCACTTCCAGTGTCACTCAAGTGCTCGAATCGAGCGTTTCTTTGCTGCCTCCGGACTCCGGAGGCTTTCTTGGTGCTGCCGCTGCCACTGCCCAAACTAGAGCTGCATACTTTTTCTTTGACTTCCGATGACAACAGGAGGCCTTCGGTTCCGGTTGAACTTGAGTTGGATGCTCCACCGGAGGCGATCTTGTTGTAGGACAGGGTCGACATTGGGAGTAGCTTGAAGCGACAAATGATGGTGTGATCCCAAGCGGCGTTCAGTAGCTGACCGAATTTCGGAACTCCGTTCGAGATCGTTAATCCGATCGCTCCGTGCTGGTACATGGGACTGTTCTTCATGCATATCTGGGCCCCGGCTTTTTAGTCGTTGCGTTGTATTTGTCCCAAAGTCGTTTACGTTGGCCAAACGGTTTAGAGCGTACACGTGGGATTTATCCGTCCTTGTCCAACCCAAACAGCTGGTGGCCACATGTTCCAGCTTGCTGCCGGCATAATCGAGCAACTTGTCCTTCTAAGTGGCGATGCGTCCACTTTCGGTAGAGACCGGAAACCGGATTGATGTCCACGAAATGTACGTGACCTTCTCGTACAGTAAATCCTGCGGAACCATCTTCGGGTGGTAGATGTTGGTCGGTTCACTGCTCCGTCTGCCCAGCGCCACTGATGCAACTTCCCCTTACTTGTCACTCCGATAAACTCCGAGTTCAGGATCTACGGTATAGAAAAATTTTACTGTTAGAGATATATTTATTACCGTAAACTGGGGTCAATCGGGACACATGGGGCGAATTGGGACCATGTTTTTACCATGTTGGAGCACAATATTTTGATTTTTCTTGTTGGTTTCGGTTAGAACAGACTCAGACCAACAAAATGTGTACATCCATTTCCAAATATAAAAGCTTTAAGTGCTCTAAAAACTGCTGTCCCTATTCATACTGTAGTCCCGATTCGCCCCAGATTACGGTAAGTCCGTTTCTAATTCTACAAACAACGCTCCTTTACCGCGGGGGACATCGTACATGGAATCAGAAATCTATCTTAAAAGGCACGCAGACAGTTTTGCTCAATAACTATTTGCCAAACGCCAATACCAGCGGTCTTCCCCTAGCAAAAAAACACTTCACAACCTTTCGGATATCCCCCACAGGCTCTGGTGTGCCCTACTTACCTGCCTAGTTACCACACTTCTTTTCACAGGCGTCCTCGCGGAACCACAGGCGTGGTCCAAAGTACCGTCGAATCCTTTCCGCTCGCCACCGTCCGAATCCTTTCCGCTCGGCACTGTTCAATCCAGATCTGCTTCCACCACTGGTATCGCATCCTCCTCCTCCCTCGGAACCACCGGCCAGAAGTCCGGACGTTTCTCCCATATCGACAACAGAACCGGAAGCCGATACTTTGCCGATTGGTCGCTCCGTGGCTCGCTGCCTACCAATTCTCCCCTTAGGCCACTTTTCCTCGAATCACTCAACCTTTGCGCAAGGCACTCTGTGGCCACAGATTCTTCCGCTGGGTAACTTCGGCACAACTCGCGAAAATCAAATTGAAAACATTACGATTGGAAAACATGATTTTCTAAAACATAAACAAACCAAACGAAATGTCAAAACGGTCAACACTCTGAATGAAATTACACAGATTCGGCTAAACAGAGGGAGCGAGTCTGAAGGATTTGGAGCGGATCCAAATCCGCTTCGAAAACTCGAAGTGGCACCCCCCTAGCCCCATGTTCTTTCTTGTCATTCAATTTGATCATATATTGTATGGGGGAATTCGGGACCGTGGTGTAGTGGTAAGCGTGATTGCCTCTCACCCAGTCGGCCTGGGTTCGATCCCAGACGGTCCCGGTGGCATTTTTCGAGACGAGATTTGTCTGATCACGCTTTCCGTCGGACGGGAAGTAAATGTTGGCCCCGGACTAACCTAAAAAAAAAGGTTAGGTCGTTAGCTCAGTCCAGGTGTAGGAGTCGTCTCCCTGGGTCCTGTCTCGGTAAAGTCACTGGTAGGCAGTTGGACTAACAATCCAAAGGTCGTCAGTTCGAATCACGGGGTGGATGGAAGCTAAGGTGTAAAAAGAGGTTTGCAATTGCCTCAACAATCAAGCCTTCGGACACTTAGTTTCGAGTAGGAATCTCGCAAGCGAGAACGCCAAGGCAATGCTGTAGAGCGAATAATTTGATTTGATTTGATTTTGATTGTATGGGGGAATGGTAGATATGAATATAAAAATAAATCTTACAGTGAAAAGATAAATACAAAAAAGCAGTAATTTTAATGATGATTCCGGGAAGCTGCAAAACAAACAACTGTACACAGAAAAAAAAATGTAAATTTACCCGACACTGAAACCATGCTTTTATCGTAAACATGCTCAATGTAATTTTGAAATTCAATGTAAAAAGTTGTATTGCATTTAAACAGCCCCAATTTAAAATGAGATTAAACGTAACGCACAAATATCATGTAAATGAATGTTTTGGATTCGCAAAATCTAAAATTTGAAAATATGAAAAGCATGCAATTGCACTTTTGATTTAAAAATTTGAACATTTAAATTAAATACCACTTAAATTTCAATTTGTTTCGCAAATGACATCTCAAGTAGAAGACGAGAACAAATTTGCTGATGTTTGTTTGTGCGGAGTGGAATAAAGAGGTCAAAGGTAAATAGCTGGATTTAACATTTAAAACAATAATCTAAGCATTTGTTTGTTGACTTTCATATCATTTAGATGGAAGTGGAAGTGTTGGTGGTGTTAGAAAACTCATTTGCAAGAATCGTCTGGTGTTCGTCGATATTTCAGAAAATTCGAAATAAGTCTTAGCATCTGATATAAACAAACAGTTGTACTCAAGGTAAAAGTTATATTCTAGCAAAACAATGTAATTGGGCCAATCTCGATGTGTAAACAAAGAGTCCATCCTAATGTAAACATCAACTGACATGAGCAGGATACTCTTTGTTTACAATTCGATCATTTGCATTGTATTGCTTGATATGATAAGTGCATTAATTGTCGGGATATTGAATAATTATCAGATTCTGATGTTTTTTTTAGGAATTTGGAGACAACCCGCATAAAAATATATGATGATTTGCACTGTTAAAATCATGCAATAACAATACATATTATAATATTTATGGTAAGTTTATTGTTGACTTTTTCGAACTTTACTGGAATGGCGATGAAGCTACTATACAATTTATGGTTACAGCTAATTGGAAGGTTTTGTTATTGGAAATGTTATAAATTTAAACAAAAAAACTACCGTAAAATTCATGAATACAGCAAATATTATAGTTTTGTTATTGGAAATTTCATAATGCATTTTTTCCAATTTTTTGTTGCAGTATGTTTCATTGTATATTATAGTTGCGTAGTGTTAACTTTTTTAACGATCTTTTTTTGAATATTGCGAATCATGTAATAAAAGTATTTAAACCAAGTTATGATTTGAATACAAAACTTCACAAACGATTTTGACAAGCTTAAATCAAACTAATTTATTAAACATTAAAATATTAAAATATTAAAATATTAAAATATTAAAATATTAAAATATTAAAATATTAAAATATTAAAATATTAAAATATTAAAATATTAAAATATTAAAATATTAAAATATTAAAATATTAAAATATTAAAATATTAAAATATTAAAATATTAAAATATTAAAATATTAAAATATTAAAATATTAAAATATTAAAATATTAAAATATTAAAATATTAAAATATTAAAATATTAAAATATTAAAATATTAAAATATTAAAATATTAAAATATTGAAATATTGAAATATTGAAATATTGAAATATTGAAATATTGAAATATTGAAATATTGAAATATTGAAATATTGAAATATTGAAATATTGAAATATTGAAATATTGAAATATTGAAATATTGAAATATTGAAATATTGAAATATTGAAATATTGAAATATTGAAATATTTAAATATCAAAATATTTAAATATTTAAAAATTTAAATATTTAAATATTAAAACATTAAGGCTTTATCCCAAATCCCCGAATCCCACTTTCACTAATCCCATATCCCCGATTAATCATTTCCCCGAAAATTCCACTACACTCAACCCCCGGTGGTTGGTCACTTTTTCGTTTGACACTTTTTTAGTTTGTACCCCGTTGGTTGGTCAAAGTCAAACTAAAAAGTGACGAACTGTCACTTTTTACACGGCGCTCACGAACACTATCAAAACAAGCGTTTAGTAGTGTGTGTGAAGTCCGTGTAAAAGGGGTGTCAACAAGGGTGTCAAACTAAAAAGTGACCTCGTTCGTTTGACAACAGTTAGTGTCAAACCATCGGGGTTTGAGTGTACCCCGAAAATCATTCTCCCGCAAATTCCATATCCCCGAATGTCATTTACCCGAATGGTCATTTTAATGAACTGTTTAAACATTTAAACATTTAAACATTTAAACATTTAAACATTTAAACATTTAAACATTTAAACATTTAAACATTTAAACATTTAAACATTTAAACATTTAAACATTTAAACATTTAAACATTTAAACATTTAAACATTTAAACATTTAAACATTTAAACATTTAAACATTTAAACATTTAAACATTTAAACATTTAAACATTTAAACATTTAAACATTTAAACATTTAAACATTTAAACATTTAAACATTTAAACATTTAAACATTTAAACATTTAAACATTTAAACATTTAAACATTTAAACATTTAAACATTTAAACATTTAAACATTTAAACATTTAAACATTTAAACATTTAAGCATTTAAACATTTAAACATTTAAACATTTAAACATGTAAACATTTAAACATGTAAACATTTAAACATTTAAACATTTAAATATTGTATCATTTGAACATAAAATAGTCAACATTTGATCAATATTTGATTGAAAAAAATAAATAAAAAGGAATAAATAAATTAACGAAGGAACCCAACATAACACTGAACCTGTGCAGCCGACGCTATTGCAACGGACGCACCATTACACTGAATCTGTGCGACGCTCCTGAAACAAACGCACCATGGTTGAGCTGTCAGTTTTTTTTCCACTCGCGCGTGTTTGATCGTGTCCGTTTCGGTGTTGGCGGTGTTGGCTGTATCCTCGTGATTTGGCAACTTTTGGCGTTAGTTAAGGTGTCCAACGAGCAACCGAAGGAAGTTGGACAGATCCGCTGAGGGACGGAATCGGGTCCGCTCCGCAAGGCGAAAAGTTTTAAGCATCTTTGTGTGAGTATTGGGAGGATTGTGAAAGCAGCAGCACACGTTTAACTTGGCCTTCAGGGGCAGCTGACGTTGAAAAACCTGCAATGTTTTTCTATTTCCAGAGTGAAGCTGTTTGTTTGCGGAAAAATCCAACTTGAAGGAGGAATACGACTGGAACTCGTCTACTTCGTGCGAGGACGGCCAACATGGACAGCTGGCGCCGATCTCGGCCGGATGACGAACCAAGTACGACCGACTGGCGCATTGGTTCCGGAACTGGCGGTGGGGGCAACGGACTGTCGACGAGTCTGTCCGGGTCTAGCTTGCGGGACAAGTGGTCCAGCTCAACGAGTTGGCGCGAAGAGGAGAGTTTCATAGGCGATGGGCCTGGAGGGCGGCCACTGCATTCGTCGTCAGCGGGCGGTGGCTACAAACCTCGGATGTCGGCTCTAAGCGGCGGAGATCTCAACACGAGTGGAGGACCGGGAGGTGGCCTACGGCGTCACTGGGACGCCGATGATCAACTGCCGGAGAACCCGTCGGATTACGGAGGTAGCTTAGACGCGAGTGGACCATTCCATGACTCGGACAACGACATTGACGGGCGGCTGGAGGACGATGGCGGGAAGGAGAATCACGTGGATCATCGCTATCACCATGAACGCAAGGAAGGTTCGTCCGGTGGCAGTTCACGAAGAAGCGTCCCATCGTCCAAGGAAGGTAGTGCTGCGAAGGAAGACTTGCCCAACCATGCTGCTTCGTCGGAGAAAGCCTCGGAAGAGGTGGACCCAGGCAGCAAAAAGAAGTCTGAACCGGTACGGAACGCAACGGCGGATGAAAAGCCTCCAAAAGCCAGCGAATCGGAATCCCGGCGTCCCGCACCTGCTGCAACTACTCCCAAAACACCTTGAGCTGAAAAGTGGGACGAGTTGGCAAGGTTGCGAACCCGTTCCCGGTGTTGAATGACCAGATCCAATGAGTGACCGATCCGGAATAGCGACGAGGAGTGCTTTTGAGTGAGTATTGGGAGGGTTATTATTTTTTTGCTTGGAAACTTTTACACCGCAGCAACACTCATTTTTTATTGTAGATCATTGCGATATAAATCTGATTAGATTTTTACTCGATGTTGTTTTTAGGCGTATTTCCACCGTGAATTATGGGGAGCTGCTCGTTAGCGCTCAAGGTCAACCATCGAACGCAGCAACAGATCCGGCACCGGCTGTGCTTCGGGATCGACCGAAAGTATCACGAGGCCACCTTCGCAGAAGTAAAGCCCCCCAAAAGTATGTTTAATTAGGTTTATGAATTTTCAGCACCATTTCAATAAATTTTCCTTTTTATAACAGCAAATCCAGTCACGTGAAGGCAGAAATGATTACTGTGAGGTTCATTCTGACGATGGTTGCGCAGAAAAGAAGTCGATATCATGGAGTACCCGAAGTAGTTCCGTATCTGCGTTTTCTGTCGACATCAACGAGGAAGAGAAATCACTGTGACCAATCAACGGAAGAAACTCATCATCTACCGAAGAGGAGCTTTGACAGATCGAGAGGTTGAAGTTTGAATTATGGAAGAAAACGTCGAAAGGAATCAAACGTTTCGGTGGGATCGCCGGGACCAAGAATCAAAATGAAACTAAATTAAATTAATACATTATAAAGTAGGGAGAGAAAAGTGCAATAATAACACTAAAATGTAATATAACACTATTGTAGATAATATAAGAAATACAGAAAAAAAAACAATAAAAATACACTGAAACATACGGTATTTATTATTTATTTCAATGTAAAGGTATAGTCAAAACAGTACTCTTTATAAGAGAACTAATCATAAAGAACTATAAATTTACTGTGGAATCCTCTGTAATGCTTGTTGTTTTTATTATAAATGTATGATGTTTTCTATAGTCAGGGCAAGTTTTTAAATGAAAAATGCAACATTAGATTAACAGTAAAATGCGTCGTATTTGGAAAAAAAATGTATGGAAAAATTTCGAAATTTTTATGGTACCGGTGCATAACAACCCCCCTTTTTTATGGTAAAGTCCCAAAATACGACGCAAATTATCTTAAAAAACGATACTGTCTACTGTTAAATCACTGTCAAAATGACAATATATTTTATCGTTTTGTAACGTTAAAATTTACTGTAAGTTCATCAGAAATCTTTATGCGGGAACTCAACTTTAAAAACATGCACCAAATGTAAACATTCAACTTTCGCAACTCCCCCAGCGTACGTCATACAGTACAAACTTGCGGCCGGATCTCTTCCGGCAAAATCCGGTATCTGGATCGGTATCCGGCGAAATCGTCTTAGAGTTCTCTTCCCGGTGCTATAACATTGGCTTCCGGACGGTCGGTGGTCCTGAGGAAGGCCGACATCAAGAATTGTTGAACCAAAACCAAGCCGTATCGGCCCGGCTGGCCAAGAAACTTTCAAGTAATGAATCCAGATGTTCCCAACGGGTAAATGTTGGTCCTCTATGGCGAGGGGTGGAATTGTTGCCTTGAACAACGTTTTAGATCAGCGGCGCTTCTTCCGCAGCTCCGTCACTAACCCAACGCAGTTTTACCTGTTTTTAGTTCCGCCGCTGATTCCCTTAGCGATAAGATGTCTTTTTCCGGATCACGACAGCCCTCACCTTGCGTGGTTCTTCCGTGTACTGTTCCGAATAATGGAAAATCTGTAGATAGGCCATGCCGGTTCCTGCCTTGAGCTCGTGACTTTTTTCCGGTGGGAAGTCGGGAGAAAGCAAACATCACGAAAAGCGGCACTTGCGATAGCAAAATGCTGTGATCGGGTGCCAGTGCCCAATTTTGATAGTTTTAGAAAGATTACTTCAAATCAAGGTAGCCCAACTATTGTTAACACACAACAATCAACGATAAAGATCAAAGCTGCGCTTCTTCACCACCATGTTTTAAAGGTTTTAAAAAGTAAACAAGCCAAGCACGGCACGCTGCGGGAGAAGTAGTAGAAATTGCGAAAATGATGACAAAAAACTTACACGTTTTCGAAGAGTTACTTAGTATACAGCACTCGAACTCGATCTTAAGTCAGTATTTTTCTAGAAACGTGTTCTCTCTGGTGGTTGTCTTGGATACTTAGTTCTCACATTAACCGCAAGAGGGAAGAGGATTTTAGCAAATTACACGTTTCGGATGTTTAACTTTTTAGAGACTGATTGTTACACTTTTATATAGGGTTTTAATGTCATCTTCGGTAGCTTCTTTGCAACCTTCGTGAAACGTGTATGTTGTTGTTTTGGTCGAGTGTTTTGGTCTGTTTTAGATTTTGAATTATTTTTTTCTTTCAATTCTTACGTTTTTTTTAGGAATTGTAGCATAGAATGATCTTTATCTGATAATGATCAAATTCTAACGTGCCATTTGTGACAACAGGACCACCATTAAGTAAATCTTTTTTTTATGAATCTCTTCAATTTAAATATGAATATTTTTAAATATTTTCCAGAAAAACGGAATACAAATTAAATCGAAGAGGTCGACCCGATAGTTTCACCGCTGTTCGAAGATGACGGCGTATGCTTTATTTTGAGAAAGCCAGATCTTTCATTGAGCTGTTTAAGAAAGCAAGTGAGTAATTTTGTTAAACTTTGTAAAGTGAGCTCAAATTTACATGAATGTGCTTAAGTACTTACATATTGTACAAAGCAGCAAAGACAGATAAAAGATCACAAAAATGCTCTTAGTGAGCTTTTCAACTGAATTAAATTTTCAAATTAATAAAACAAATTTGATTTATTTCAGATGTGACGGGAAAATTCTCCAAATGTCGACTTTTTCATCACTGATTCGTCACTTTAGGCCAATTGTACCAATCGTGGCCTTCAACATCATGCCGGAAGTCTTCTCGTGTAAAATGTTCAACTATTCTATGAGCGACACACTCTCGGCAATCCTTAGCAAGACATATGACGAGCAGTACGGTGGCAATGGTAAGTTTATTATGATATAAAAAAGAAAATTAAAAACATTTTCCCTCTTCAATAGCCCGACATCGAATCCGTAACGCTGCGGAGCTCGACACACTGCGGGGATTGCTATCTCGATCAGATCGTCGAACATTGTCAACCTGTTGGACCGACCTCTTTACCAGCTTCTACAACACGAAGGCGATGGCGACGTAGTGTCGACGTTTCACTGTTGATTTCCAGGATCGGCCCGCTGGTCAATTTTACCTTGGTTGTGATCGGCTCAGAACACGGTACGTTCGAATGACGTCTAAGAGGCTCAAGGTGATTGCCGACTCGAAATCCCCTAGGACGTTCAAAGCAAGTGTTACACCAGCCAGCATAAATTCGACCGACCGGTTGAACTATGGTTAAACGATGACGTTACTAATAAAACCGTGAGTAATAGTAGTATGTGATTTCGTTAATTTTCAAAGCAAACTTTGTATAACTGTAAATTAGTCAACAAAATGCTACTTATTCAGAATATGCTCACGACCGATATGATAGTTTAAGTGACAATACGAAACGGTTTTTTTGCTGCTTTAAACCCGTTGAATTTAGATTCTGATAGACAGTTTTCAAAAGCATTGATTTTGAGTTTTGTGTTGAGCACTTACAATTACACGCTTTGTTTAAGTATTTTGCGTGCTTACACAAATCGTAATGCTTTTGAAAATTACATCAGATTCTAGATTCAACGGGGTAAAAAAATTTCAGCTTTGGTAAATTTACGTTGATTTCATCGGAAATTTACATGATTTCAAGTTCCTTTTCGTTCGGCCCGTTTACGTTGGATGACATGTAAATTTAAAATGAAACTAATTTAAATTAGCATCATTTACGACGTGCACTTTTGGTACATAATAAATGATGTAAATTTACCTAATTTTTTTTTTCTGTGTAATTAAAAAGACAAATGCTCCAGATGGTATAAGGAAGGATATAAACATTTAAATAAATCATCTAGTGAATAGATAAATGTAGGCATTAAAATTGAAGAAGATTCCCGGAAGCTGGAAGAAAGATAATTATATTTTAAAGAAAAATTCTTCAGATGGTTCCATTGCTATTTCAGTAACTGTCGTTAGTTCATGAAATTTGATCATATATGGTATGGAGGAATGGTAGAAAAAAGGACAAGGAATAGGAATGATATAAACATTCAAATAAATCAAATGAAGAATAGATAAATACATATAAGCAGTTCATTTATAAATGATCCAGGAAGCTGTGAAAAAAATTAAACACAATTTTAAATGATACTGTTGCCACTGAACTGATAATTGAAAATAATTGAAATTACTTCCTACCCACGTCCTGCATCATGCACACCTTAAAAACGTCAAACAAAAGAAAGACAAAAATCGCTGCTGCACCACTAATTGCCTCCACTACTGGCACTGAACCCGCAATCTTTGGAGTGTTAACATTCCCACAAAACAAACATTAACATTATTTGAGTAAACATTGGCACAAAATCCGCTTTGTAAATGCCACCTCGATACTCTTCAAGAGGTTTCCCTGGGAAAGATATACTTTTTACCAAAATGTACACCAAATTTCCATACAAACATACAAGAAAGAACAAATCAAGTCATAACAACAATGAAACATATCAAATTCTAAGTATTCCAAATGATTGCACATCTGCCAACAATATTTATAAGGGGTGTCACATAACCCGAGCAGGGGTAAATAACACGGGAATACCAAATTTTGATATTACTTGAGCAAATAACAGCGACCAAAATGTGCCCTTGGTTGCCCAGTAATAGATGGTAAAATACCATGAAATGAAATCATTGGACGTAGAATCCATTTCCGTGATCGAAATTTTGATTAATTTATTTTTTCTACCTGTATTGCGCAATTGAAAACTTTAAACGGCCGTATCTCAAAACACCCCAACTTATTTTTTTTATTTGACCTCACCATCGTGTTCCCCGGCCAATTTTACATAAGAACCCTCTCGACAGAAATGAATATGTTTCGTTCCAGAGATTTGGAATTTTAAAGTTTTGTGTTTTCGAGATTATCTACATCAGCTTCATTCGCCGCATCTGCTAGAAGCACACAGGCGGGCTGATCAATAACTGCTTTCCTTCAAAATTGAGTCTAAGACCGACCCTCAAAGATTTGTGGTTCCTGAGTTATCGCCGTTTGAATCTAGGAGGTTTGCTCAAAAATCGCCAAAAAGTCGATTTTTTGGGAGGGTACAAAAATGGAGGGGGTGGTCCGATTTGGATGAAATTCGGGATTCTTGCATGTATTGATAGTATCAACAGCCCTGCCAAATTTGAGCAGGATCGGAGAGGGTAATTTTCAAATGCTGTTCCGCTTCAGATGGAATGACCCATATGGATTTTTTCACTAACTGCAACTGCTGCACTAAAAATGGCATGAAAATACCAAATTTTGGTATTACTTGTGCAAATATCAGCGACCAAAATGTGATCTTGGTTGCCCAGTAATAGATGGTAAAATACCATCAAATCATACCAAAATGTGGAAGCACACAGGCGGGCTGATCAATAACTGCTACCTGGTCATATATTGAAATAATATTTCATCATATTGTGGTTTCGGAAATAAATCGAATTTTCGCGGCGACTTATCTGACACTACGCTTCGCAAACTTATCAACTCTAATTCTGAGTGTAACAAGTTGTGTTGAACGCGAGGATAAACGTCACTGAAAAATATTTTGTCGCTCTGGCACCAAATCGAAACGAGCGATTTCCACTCTCGCCGCACTTTTTCTCTCCGCCTTTTTTCTGTCAAGCTTAATAGCATCAGCGCTTGCGTGATGCCGTTGGAGATTTTGGATGATGATGTTAACCACTTCTGCAGGTAAAAATAGTCATATTTTATTTTGTTTTTAATTAAATAAACAAAAAAAGTTGGTTCATCTACCGACATAAATTTTCGTCAATCAAAACAATATGGAGGCATCACAACAAAGTTGGCTTACACACTGATCGAGTAGTACCAAATTAAGCTTGACAGAAAAAGGCGGAGGGAAAAATTGCGGCGAGAGTAGAAATCGCTCGATTCGGTTTAGTGCCAGAGCGACAATAATTAATCTTTATCAAATTGGGCAAAAATTTACTGTATAACACTGTAGGAAACTGGAGTTTAATCGCGAATGTTTACATGCTTAAAAAAAATAATTAGGTGAATTTCTGTGCTAACCCACAGGACAGAGCAATAACGACACATAGTAAAGGGCAGAATTGGATTCCGACGAAGCGAGCAGGAAAATGCAATTAATCTTGTTAGTAACAGTGAACAATAAGTGCACGATGCATTATTGAGTAAAAAATATGAATTAAAATGAATAAAATTTGTCGATACATTGTACTCTAGCGAAGGACGATCACAAGGAGTAGGAAAAGGATTTCTGGAAAATATAAAACTGAAAAATGTAAGAAAATCACAAAGTTTGATCGCTGCAAAGCGGCTAATTCCCCAAATTTAATTGCGATGATTTCGACACCGTCCGAAAACCAGTTTTTTTTCTTCTTTAATTCTTGGATTCTTGGAACACGATACGGTTGCTGTCCTCACGCATAAGGATTTTTTTATTAAATGTACCTTGACCAAAATCATCTTTTAATCAAATGGAGCTGGCTCACAATATAAACATTGATTTAATATGATCAATCTTTTAAACCATAAATCCGATTTGCCAAATTATGGTAAAGTGTCAATAATAAACTTCAATAATAATAATAATAATAAGAATAATAATAATAATAATAAAGCAGGTTTTGGGGTTTTTGCTGAATGGCACTATTTTGCTACCGCCCATGATAAAGGCCCTATTCATGGCCTCGGAGGTACTCTAAAACGGTTAGCAACTCGTGAAGAAACGGTGCATTCAAAATAACCCAATAAATATTTCTTTCACAAAAATAGATTGATTAAGGTAGGGGAACAGCATCTAATTCCAGCGTTCCTCTAATGATGCTATATCAGCGCTTTTGCATTCAAGCTGATTAAAAGCGTTTTCAACTGAAATCGAGTGATAAATAGCTCAATAAGAAGTGAACAAGCAAATTTCTATCAAAAGTTTTGCAAAATTTGTTGTTTGAATAGTGAAATTGAGCAAATTGGACGAAACTAGGAGCGAGGACTTAATCTGCCAAACATACGAGAATTTCCCCTATTAGCCATTTGAATAAATATTTGCGTAAAATTATAAAAATATAAATTAAATTAATCATCTCCCAGAACACCAGGTAGCAGTTATTGATCAGCCCGCCTGTGATGCGGCGAATGAAGCTGATGTAGGTAATCTCGAAAACGCTAAACTTTAAAATTCGATATCTCTGGAACGAAACATATTCATTTCTGTCGATAAGTGATTCTTATGTAAAATTGGCCGGGGAACACAATGGTGAGGTCAAATAAAAAAAATAAGTTGGGGTGTTTTGAGATACGGCCGTTTAAAGTTTTCAATTGCGCAATACAGGTAGAAAAAATAAATTAATCAAAATTTCGATCACGGAAATGGATTCTACGTCCAATTTCCTTCAAAATTGAGTCTAAGACCGACCCTCAAAGATTTGTGGTTCCTGAGTTATCGCCGTTTGAATCTAGGAGGTTTGCTCAAAAATCGCCAAAAAGTCGATTTTTTGGGAGGGTACAAAAATGGAGGGGGTGGTCCGATTTGGATGAAATTCGGGATTCTTGCATGTTTTGATAGTATTAACAGCCCTGCCAAATTTGAGCAGGATCGGAGAGGGTAATTTTCAAATTTGCACTTTTTCGTGCACAGTTGAGATGGAATGACCCATATGCAACAGCCAAATCTACTCACCTGATGCTTCCATGTTGTTCTTAGTGATATTCTTCACCACACCGAATGCATTTGTCATTGATGAACGGCCTGTGCTTGCAGTTCTTGAAGCTTCTGGAAAATAACAAGATTGAAAAATAAGTGTTATTAAAATGAAACTGGATTGAAATTCACCAAAATTCAATAATCTTTCGATTGACTCGTTTTTCAAAGTATTTGGTTATCCCGACTTGGAGAAATTTCAACAATTTAAAAAAATATCTTAATGGGTATATCAAAAAATGTTAAAACCAGATTTTTTTTTCAAGTCATTTTAGCGCAAAATTTATTATCTTGTCCAAATTTGTAAAAAAAATCCCATAGTTTCAGAGAAAATTGATGAAACCTTTCAATACCAAAATAATACCAAAATGTGCCATCCTGACTTAGAAAATTTTCCACAATTTCAAGTAATTTCTGTAGGGGGTATATCAAAAATGTTTAAAATCAAGTTTGAAATTTCCGGTTTTCAATGAAAGCATTCGCTTAGAGACATCATTTTAGCGCAAAATTAATTATTTTGTCAAAATTGGTCAAAATTTTCCCATAGTTTCAGAGGAATTTGATAAAACACTTTAATACCAAAATAATACCAAAATGTGCCATCCTGACATAGAAAATTTTCCACAATTTCAAGTCATTTCTGTAGGGGGTATATCAAAAATGTTTAAAATCAAGTTTGAAATTTCCGGTTTTCAATGAAAGCATTCGCTTTGAGACATCCTTTTAGTGCAAAATTAATTATTTTGTCAAAATTGGTCAACATTTTCCCATAGTTTCAGAGGAATTTGATAAAACACTTTAATACCAAAATAATACCAAAATGTGCCATCCTGACTTGGAAAATTTTCAACAATTTCAAGTCATTTCTTTAGGGGGTATATCAAAAATGTTTAATATCAAGTTTGAAATTTCCGGTTTTCAATTAAAGCATTCGCTTTGAGACATTATTTTAGCGCAAAATTAATTATTTTGTCAAAATTGGTCAAAATTTTCCTATAGTTTCAGAGGAATTTGATAAAACACTGTAATACCAAAAGAATACCAATATGTGGTGTTCGACCATTGACAAATTCTGCAATTTTGCAATATTGGTTAATTGGTATGATAGCACATTTTGCTCTTGCATAATCCTTAAGACAAATTTTAAAGGGTCCAGGAATACCAAAATTTGGTATTGATACCAGAGGAAGGTATTATTACGCATTTCCCTTGTTATTTACCCATGCTCGGGAAATTACACCAACAATAACGATTATTCTTGCAAAACAACCTTCAATCACTATTTCAAACACACTTTCAACTGTTTGTTTACATAAGTAAACAATCTAAACAACACAACACTTCTCCCAACACAAACTTAACAACGAAAATCAGCAGCCGCCGATTAAATAACAACATCCACCGAAGCTCGTTGAAAACTGACTGAAATGTCAAATTCGAAATAAATTCCTTCAGATGCAAACCGCCACGGCAATCAGCCTTTGGCTCGCCGCGGAGATTGAGGAGCGAACGATATTGAAACATTTCAGCGATCAGTTTGAACCGCCCAGGCGATGCGCCCATGGCACGCCAAGGCGGATGGAGGGCGGACGAAATTGAAAAATTTCAAATGTAAAATTTCAACCGCCCAGGCGGCCCGCCCTCGGTCCGCCAGGGCGGTTCTAGGGTGGACCACACGATCAGTAACGGCCGCCGATGCGTAACGTCCGCACTGAGTTAATGTGGGATCCGTCGCGGCCGTCGTTAGCTGCGTTTCGCGAGTGTAAACGCAGTTTATTTTTCTGTTTTCCCGAGCATAACACGGGAATACCAAATTTTGATATTACTTGAGCAAATAACAGCGAGCAAAATGTGCCCTTGGTTGCCCAGTAATAGATGGTAAAAAACCATGAAATCATACCAAAGTCTAGTATATGGAAGGGCACAACAATACCAAACCATGTTATTCCAAGGGTAAAATAATACCTCAAAATAAAACCATTTCAATACCAAGTTGAGGTCTTCTGAATTTTTGAACATTGCTTGAATACCAAAACTTGGTATTGCCATGGTTTAATTTTTAGGTATTCCCGCGCCCTTGGAAAATCATATTTTGGTATTCCTGTGGTCTTCCACATACATGATTTTGGTATGATTTGATGGTATTTTACCATCTATTACTGGGCAACCAAGATCACATTTTGGTCGCTGATATTTGCACAAGTAATACCAAAATTTGGTATTTTCATACAATTTTTAGTGCAGCAGTTGCAGTTAGTGAAAAAACGGAAATGATCCATATGCAACAGCCAAATCTACTCACCTGATGATTCCATGTTGTTCTTAGTGATATTCTTCACCACACCGAATGCATTTGTCATTGATGAACGGCCTGTGCATGAAGTTCTTGAAGATTCTGAAAAATAACAAGATTGAAAAATAAGTGTTATTAAAATAAAACTGGATTGAAATTAACCAAAATTCAATAATCTTTCGATTGGCTCGTTTTTCAAAGTATTTGTTTTTTTTCAAGTCATTTTAGCGCAAAATTTATTATCTTGTCCAAATTGGTAAAAAAAAACCCAACCTTTTCGGCTCAATTTTCACATATTTGATCGTCAAAATTACAATTGTTCATTTTTTCATGGTTTCTTTGATGGAATCGGTTCTCAGATGACCAGTGAACATAACTTTTCCATAAGTTTGAAAAAAATATTTATACAAGTCGTTTTTATCCACATTTTACGTCAAAAATCATTCCGGCCCGCGGGCCGGACCAATTTTTCACTTAAAACTTACATAAAAACAACCTGCAAACATATTTTTTCAAACTTTTATCAAAGTTATGTTCTCTGGTCATCTGAGAACCGATTCCATCAAAGAAACCATGAAAAAAATAACAATTGTAATTTTGACGATCAAAAATGTGTAAATTGAGCCGAAAAGGTTGGGCAGGCCCCGAGCAGACGGAAATAACTTGGGAAGGTCAGTTTTTGATATTGTGAGAAGATCAAAATCCGTTATTGGGATGATCGGATTAGTTGTTAAAATAACAAATTTCAATAACAAAGATTTGTTCGAAAAATAACTCAAATCGTTATTGCCCTGTTATTGCAATAACATACTAATAACATAGAATCCAGAACAATAGAATAACAAGGTTAGTTATTCTGAGCAATGGATGGGGAGCACCCAAATAACAAAAACAGTTATTCATATGGATTGATTGCATAACAAAAAGTGTTATTATTTTATCACTTATCCGAGCAGAAATTCGTTACAGAAAAAAAAATATATGAAGCATAACATTGTAACTCAGGCTGTCACAAATATGAGTCATATAAGAGTCATAATAACAGAATTGTGTATAAGAAATTGCTCCAAAAGTAACAAAAAAATATCAGTATCTGACAAATTTATAATAGAAAATTAAAACTCAAAATATCATACAGTGGAATCTCTCGTTGTCGATATTGAGGGAACCTTCGAGAGCGGGAGTTATCAAATTATAGAATGAAAAATCAAAGCAATCTATTTGAAGGGACTGAAAAAATATTTACAGCTAGAGCAATATTGCTATCGAGAAGAAGAGAGTCATAGAAGACAGCCATTGAGTAACTGTAATTCTAATTGATTTGTTTTAAAATAGTTAGTTTTGTGTTAAAGCTAGAGAATTAAAACTGTACTGACTTACGGCAATTTCCATATAATTCACCTGAACTTCATCGAAAGTCGTGCATTTTACTATTAATTTGCAAATGTTGGTGGTTGCGGATGAATTTCAACCTAAAAAATAGAATATTATTACAAAGTGTCTAATTCTTTTAGGAAAAAAATATTAAAGCACTTATCTAATGGTGGTCGTGATGGTGATATTTATCGCCAAAGATAGAATTTAGGATAACATGCAGGCTGTGATGTTCATAATCCGTCCAATGATCCAATGACTTTTCTGAAAAAAATAAAAATAGAAATATTACTTTTTATTATGATTTATTGAGTGTGCATTGTTCCGAAACGATTGATATTAAACATATATTAAATATTTTGAGAAAATAGAGAGGAATAGTTTTAAATTAAAAAAAATATAGCAAAATGTATCCTAATTTATTTTGTTTTTTGACTTCGGTTTTAAAAGTTAAAATTTTGATGGCTATTTTGATTCCTTTTTATTGATTCACTTCCGTTTAAACGCTTCAATGTTTAAAATCCGGATTTACAAAACTTGCTTTTAAAACATTATTACTAATTAGGTTCGTTAAGCTACATTTCAAAGGTAACGTTTGAAAAGGATGGAAAATGGGTGTAGTGAATTTGTTGCTGGCGTGCGAACTTGTTCTTGACCTCTTTAGAGCTGTTTATTCACTTCTTAGATTACATACTTCTTTTTGAAGTGTTGCCCTAAATTTTAACCTCGTTTTCCGTACCGGCTAAAAGTAGTATTTCTTGATAGTATTACAAACCTGCCAATTTTACTGCTGCTTTTTCTTTTGAAGATGATTGTCATGTTGGTGGACCGTGTCCTAGACCTTTAGGCTCTTGGCGAGGTGAATATGGAGCATAAGAAGCTGGAAGAATCGAACCAATAGTTAAAATAATCTGTTGGAGTCTTATAAATGTAATTTTTACTCACTTTCGTTTAACACGCCAGCGAGTGTTTTTGAAACTCTATCGAAAACCCGTTGACGTAGCTTTACCGCCGATTTCAGTCGACGTTCGTAGTGTACGCCATCAAGTCGAGGGTGAAATGCTAACCCATCAACAGCTCGGCCCCCTGTTGTCAGTTCGGGGAAAGTGGCCTTCGAAGGAGTTGGTTCCTGTTTTGCTGGTAAAGAAAAGAACACTGTTAATTTTAGGTTTTTGACAATTTTTAACGTTCAAGCTTACCTTGTCCGATGATATTTGCTCTCGAAGCGTCAGCAAACTTGATCTCGCAGCAGCACATCAACTTCCAGCCGGAAGGTCTGGTGTTGTTGTTACTGCTGGGTCAAGGCCAATGTTTACTCTGCACGAATTAGTCTCCATTTCCGCCGATTTTCCGCTTAGAACAAAACAACTCACTCACTTTCCGCGCGATTCAACCGATTCCATGCAGTCCACGACACTAGACCACAACAGATGCCGAGAAATTCGTTCTCAAGCAGCAGATTTTACAAATTTGTTGTTTCTCCAGCGGCGCGTCGAAGTCCGTTTTCTCTCTACTAGTTATACAGTAGCGTGGCTCACGGATATATGAAAAAGACAAAAGTGTTCAATTTCGAACGCCTCAACCGGAATTTTGTAGCAATATGGCCCCAAAACATAGCCTGAAATTTTGAGCGCATTTGGTTAAGGTTTAGAACTTCCACCTGAAGTTATAAAGAAATTTCAATAAATTTAATTTATTTATTTTCAACTTTTTAACTCTTCTTCGAGTATATTTTCCTATGCCCTATGATTTTTTCTCAAAGTAGTGGTTTCTTATAGGTTTCGATCCGGGGAACAACTTTGTAGAACATCACAAAGCGCTAGGAATTAATCCCGGAAAGATACAGGCAAATTTTTAGAGCACGTTAAAAAAAAATCCTAGCTCCAAAAAATATCCTGTATCTTTTCAGGATCAATTCCTAGCGCTTTGCGATGTTCTACAAAGTTGTTCCCCGGATCAAAACCTATAAGAAACTTGAGAATAAGAAAATTTGATTGGGTTTTGGGAAACTTTATCTAAGAAGAGGTTAAAAGTGAAAATTTTCCATAGTAAATCTTCAAAAGTTCCATACTAACTTCAGGTCAATGGTGGAAGTACTAAACCTTAACCAAATGCGCTCAAAATTTCAGGCTATGTTCTGGGGCCATATTGCTACAAAAATCCGGTCGAGGCGTTTGGAATTGAACACTTTTGTCTTTTTCATATATCCATGAGCCACAGTCATCCCACATATTCGGAACGGTTTACAGATCGGCCAATGCTCAAAAAATCATAGCAAATCGATAACTGAACTTAATGATTCGCTTTTACCTTCATTTGAAAGCTTTTCTTGCGATCTTTCGGATGATGTATCGAACAACTGCAAATTTTTACTTTTATATCAAGTTTTTGAAGAAAAACTTTGACCCTTGAAATCCACAAATTCGGAACACTTTTTTCTTACGGATGTAAACAAACTTTGGTTCTCTCCACGAGAACATAATTTTCAACAAAAAAATGACTTCACGCTCTAAAACTAACGAAACTAAAGCTTAGTTATGTTTTATGAATGGTCTGATAACTTTTTTTGTGTAAATATCAGTTAAATTCAGGTGTTCCACAATTGTGGGAAGCACAATAACATCCCACAATTATGAAACAGGCAATTTGGAATCAGTGTTTTGCTGCTCAGGATAAAATAGTCTTGAAATGAGGTTTTTTGTTCAAAAAGCACTAATTCTAGGGTATTCTAGGGGTCATATTCGAGTTCAGCGACCCCAAATTAGTTAAATTTGACCTGTTGATTGTCTGTTACATTTCTGTATAAACATTTCCAATATTCTTACTTCGCCATATTGGCCGCCATCTTGGATTGCACATTCTCTGAGTACTTTTGAGATCATATTTGAGTTTAGCGACACCAAATTAGTTAAATTTGACCTGTTGATTGCCTGTTACATTTCTGTATAAACATTTCCAATATTCTTACTTCGCCATATTGGCAGCCATCTTGGATTGCACATTCTCTGAGTACTTTTGAGTATTTTTGGGATCATATTTGAGTTCAGCGACCCCAAATTAGTTAAATTTTATCTGTTGATGGCCTGATCATTTCTGTATAAACATTTCCAATATTCTAACTTCGCCATTTTGGCCGTCATCTTGGATTGCACATTCTCTGAGTACTTTGGAGTATTTTTGGGATCATATTTGAGTTTAGCGACACCAAATTAGTTAAATTTGACCTGTTGATTGCCTGTTACATTTCTGTATAAACATTTCCAATATTCTAACTTCGCCATATTGGCCGCCATCTTGGATTGCACATTCCCTGAATACTTTAGAGTATTCTAGGGATCATATTTGAGTTCAGCGACCCCAAATTAGTTAAATTTGACCTGTTGATAGCCTGTTACATTTCTGTATAAACATTTCCAATATTCTAACTTCGCCATATTGGCCGCCATCTTGGATTGCACATTCCCTGAGTACTTTGGAGTATTCTAGGGGTCATATTCGAGTTCAGCGACCCCAAATTAATTAAATTTGACCTGTTGATAGCCTGTTACACTTCTGTATAAACATTTCCAATATTCTAACTTCGCCATATTGGCCGCCATCTTGGATTGCACATTCCCTGAGTACTTTGGAGTATTCTAGGGGTCATATTCGAGTCCAGCGACCCCAAATTAATTAAATTTGACCTGTTGATAGCCTGTTACACTTCTGTATAAACATTTCCAATATTCTAACTTCGCCATATTGGCCGCCATCTTGGATTGCACATTCCCTGAGTACTTTGGAGTATTCTAGGGATCATATTCGAGTTCAGCGACCCCAATTTAGTTAAATTTGAGTAGTTGATTGAACTTAAAAATCCTTTTATTGTGATTTTTCCATTCAGCCGCCATATTGGACGCCATCTTGAATATCTCGGTTCCCTTTGAGAATCGGGAAAATCAACAGGCAGATTCGGATTCAGGAGGGTCGATTTAGTCTAGATCCATAAAAAAATGGCCTGTTACACGATTTGCTTCTAGACATGAAAAATGAGCACCTTTTTAGATTTCGTGCCTTGACTATAGTGAAATAGCAAGAGAATGTCCAAATGAAGGTCCTAAAAATAGTAGGGTCGACAGAAAAGCTGCATTTGCCATGTTATTGATAAATTATCACAAAAGTGTTCCGAATTTGTGGGTGTTCCGAATATGTGGGATGACTGTAACTGTCAAATTTTTCACTGCTTTAGCAAACTCAAACCTGCGGACACTTTATGGTTCGGGTGAAATAAGTTATTGCCGGAAATGCGACGGCAGACCGACGACGCAGCGACCGAAACGAATCAAAACGCGCACGACAACACAACAACAACAAATCATTTGACAGCTCGTCCAAGCAGGCTTAGCTCGTGGGCCATTCACAAATGGCGTTATGGCAAAATATGTTCAATATGCACGATTTTTTTTTTGCAAATCTAGCAAAACAATGCAAAAGGGTCATTGTGGATTTGTAAACAAAGAGTGTATTCTGCTTACGCTAGAGGATGTTTACACATCTGGCATAAAAGAGACACACTTTTTGTTTACAAACCCACAACGGCCCTTTGGCATTGTTTTGCTAGAATATACTGTATCCTGGATATCTTGTTAATGTTAGTTTTTGTTATGGGTGTGATGCACTGTTTGTATACAAACCTAGAGTTTTTTTTTGAATAGGTCCTATAAACAAATGAAAGACAATAATTTATTGGACAAGCAGTTACATAACCAAACTTTTTGGCAGTACGAAGTTGCTGCCGGATCTCTTCCGGAAAAGAAAAGATTGCATGCAGCTACAAAAACCTTAAAAATTAAATTTTGTGCACCGAAAATTTAAAAAATAATGATTCAAAATAAACATGCTGGAGTTTATTTGAAAAGGTTTTGTAAACATAGGAAATTCCATAGCTTAAAAAATACTAGATGTCTAATTTTTTTTAAACGGTCATATAAAAATATAAACCACAATAGCACCTATAATTAGCACCTTTTCTAAAAAAAATCTAGATATAAAAGTTTAGCAATTAAACCAAGTGAAACGTCATTTCGGGATGGCCTCTTCGAATGATTCCGTTTTCCACCCAACCTTCCCACTGGTTTCCACCCACCACCCACGACTGCTTGGATGTAAACAAACTTTACACTCTAAAATGAGAAATCGCACTTTGCTGAGTTCGTTTTCGCACTTCTTCATACTAATGTTTCTGTTCGACTACGATTACCAAGAAAAGTGAATTTTAAGTTACAGTGTAGATTGTGTGCGAGAATTTCTCGATCCTGTCAAAAAATTTCGTCTGCACTGTTTTGAAGCTGGAATAAAAAAAAGTTCAAAAATCCTTTCCGCACACATTGGCAATAAAATTTGAAAAAATAGAGAATTTTCACGCTGTCGGTAAGTTGCTTACAACGCTCTTTAGATTTAAATAAAAGGAAATACTTTCCCGTTGCAGAAATTCATAAGAAAAACTCTAGGCCAAGGTACAGTTTTACTTCTTCATCAAGGAACTCAAGGAGCAGGAAAAAAAACAGCCAGCTAGCGCTCCAGTGGCCTAATCGATACCACGGAAAAATCCTGTCCCCGAATGAGCGAGGTTTTAGCAGAATGGCCAAGAATCACCATCTGAAGAAGCAAAGATTCCGCTGGAAATGGCATTTGATGAGACGCACAGCAACTCGATCCAAAAACTTCCAGTTCCGCCGAATGCGCTCGAGCAATATCAGCAACAATCGCAGCTGGTCATCCTACACAAAGATCATACGGCCATCTACAGCTTGCGGACCGGAACGGTTGCCGGAAAATCCTCAACCATCGTTTTAAGACCCCCTTTAAACGGTCGGGTGGAGTCGTACGCGTCGCTCGGCTGGCATCTACATCATCAACTTGGGCAGCACCTGGGGAACACTGCATCGCCAGCATCGAGTACTCCAGAGAGATACCCTCATAGCGGGCCGCTTCACGTTCGGTGCGAATCAGATCCAGCCGACGTTCTGTGAGCCACGGCTGCTGATCGAGACCGATCCGCTTACCGATCATCAGTCCATGATGGAGGCGTCCTACGACAACGTGCAACACCGTCTCGCTGCTCAAGTTCGTCAAAGTTGCATTCCCGTGCAGCACCAAGTCGTCGCACACGATCGGTCTGATGTATTGGCTGTTGGACCGTGAGGTGCTAAAGCTGCGTGGCAAGATCTCCGACAAGTGGGAGCTGAAGCCCGATCTGTTTTTCTACCGTGATCCAAAGGAGCAGGAGAAAGGGTGAATTGCACTGCTGAATGCTGCCACGGCCACCAAGAAGATGTACAACGACGAGCCGATTCCGGCCGTCGAGGAGAGTGGAAACTGGGATGAGGAAGCTGCTCCGGCTGCTGCCGCGGCTGTTCCGGCCGTCATTGGTGCCGTCATCCAGCAGATGATCCAAGCCGATAACGAAAGAGGCCTACACCCGGACCGTCGGATCATGGGGCGGAGTCAGGGTGAATTCAAAGGAGGATCGATGGTGCTGTTAAGCGCAAATGGCCGCAGAATGAGAATGTTAAGAACTCGATTTATCAAATGTTATAAATAAAGTTGTTAGGTATTTATTGATAGCTGATGAAATAAAATCATTCACGATGATTATCGATCAAGCGTAATCATCCGAGTGCTGTTGAGCGTAATTGATAAGTTCTGATAGCCATAAAAAATTATAAATCTTCAAATATTGAGTTATTTGATGGGCTCATTGAAATTCAGATTGCAAAAATCGTCGATGAATAAGCATAAATGGAATGTTAGAACCGTTTGACCAATTTGGTCGTAGATTAAATATAATCGGTAGAAATTTAAAGATAAGTCTAGCGACCTAATATTTTTAGTTAAAATGTTTAGTAACCGAAGAAATATAAAAAAATGATCAAAAGTCGGCTTAGTCCACGAATATCAAAAAGAGAACAAAGTATGAGTTTGATGTAAAATAACATTTGAAAAACCTGTTTTGATACCCTGCCATGTTTATTTTCTCAAAATAACAGATTTAGTAACTATTTTGTTTACGGAAAACAAATGTATTATTTTTTTGCTACGGTTTTTTACGACATCCTCCTCGGGATGTGAAAAACATAACTTAAAATGTAATTATCGTCTTACTCCTCATTTCCAATGGAATATCAATCCAATAACAGTTCCTGTTATTATGCAATAAAATGGAAAAACATAACTTAAACTGTTATTGTCATCTTATTTCACATTTACAATGAAATATCAAACCAATAACAGTTCCTGTTATTATGGAATGAAATGGCAAAACATAACTTAAACTGTTATTATTATCTTATTCCACATTTCCAATTGAATACCATCCCAATAACATTGTTTGTTAAAATAACAGAAACTGTTATTACTTTTTCTTCCAAAAATTATTTACAAGAATATTCAATAACAGAATCTGTTATTTTAACACAATCTGTTATTGAAATGGCATGAATTTTGTTATTACCGTCTGTCCGGGGCCTGATGTAGGGGGTATATCAAAAATGCTTAAAATCAAGTTTGAAATTTCCGGTTTTCAATGAAAGTATTCGCTTTGAGACATCATTTTAGTGCAAAATTAATTATTCTGTCAAAATTGGTCAACATTTTCCCATAGTTTCAGAGGAATTTGATAAAACACTGTAATACCAAAAGAATACCAAAATGTGCCATCCTGACTTAGAAAATTTTCCACAATTTCAAGTCATTTATGTAGGGGGTATATCAAAAATGTTTAAAATCAAGTTTGAAATTTGCGGTTTTCAATGAAAGTATTCGCTTTGAGACATCATTTTAGTGCAAAATTAATTATTTTGTCAAAATTGGTCAAAATTTTCCCATAGTTTCAGAGGAATTTGATAAAACACTTTAATACCAAAATAATACCAAAATGTTCCATCCTGACTTAGAAAATTTTCAACAATTTCAAGTCATTTCTTTAGGGGTATATCAAAAATGTTTAATATCAAGTTTAAAATTTCCGGTTTTCAATTAAAGCATTCGCTTTGAGACATTATTTTAGCGCAAAATTAATTATTTTGTCAAAATTGGTCAAAATTTTCTTATAGTTTCAGAGGAATTTGATAAAACACTGTAATACCAAAAGAATACCAATAATAACTTACAGTAAATTTTAACGTTACAAAACGATAAAATATATTGTCATTTTGACAGTGTTTTAACAGTAGACAGCATCGTTTTTTAAGATAATTTGCGTCGTATTTTGGGATTTTACCATAAAAAAGGGGGGTTGTTATGCACCGGTACCATAAAAATTTCGAATTTTTTCCATACATTTTTTTTCCAAATACGACGCATTTTACTGTTAATCTAATGTTGCATTTTTCATTCAAAAACTTGCCCTGACTATAGAAAACATCATACATTTACAACAAATACAGTAACCATTACAATGGATTTCACAGTAAATGTATAGTTCTTCAAGATTTTTTCCCTGCTAAATAGTACTGTTTAAACTATATTCGTACATTGAAATAAATAATAACTACAGCAGGTTTTATTGTACTTTAATTTTATTTATGGTATGTTTTACGGTATTTTCCTTAAATTAAAAGTATGTTTTATTTTATTTTAGTTTCATTTACACTGTTTTTTTTTAAATTGAACTTCAGAAATGAAACAATTTATTAGAAACAAAGCAAGCTTTTCTTATTACTCATCACTCACAACTCCCGTCAGGATTTTCGTCACGAGAAGTCCGTCCAGCATCTCGCCATTCAGGAAGGGTTTCCTTCACGGTCGCGGTCGAGTTGAAACTGTCGTTGGGCTCCTTCCGACGTTTTCTTTCGTAATTCCGCTTCAAGCTGTCGGCCAAAAGCTCCGTTTTGTCGAGACTGCAAATGTTAAAAAAAAACACAATTAGAATCAAATTACACAGCCTGCATCCCACACAACTTACGCCCACTCATCTTCAAATGTCCTGCTGCTTCAGGAGTTAACGTTGCCACCAAGAAAGGAAATATGATGGCAAACTGGAATGTCCGCATTTCACGTCTACGAGCATCCGCGTTGGAAGTAGTAGACTCTGTAATCGAAAAAAAGCAATACGTTAAAAATAGGTAACCTAAAAGAAAACACATCGGCCTGCCCAAGCAAGCCACGGAAAATGTCTGCTGCTACAAAGGAGAAAAGCTCGGAACTTAACCTCAAAGGTAAATTGTTGGACTAACGAAGCAACCCATTCAAGCAATCGAAGCAACCATCAATCATTCAAGCATTCATTCACCATTCTACTTCTGACACTCGAACAAGCAAGAATCAAATAAATTTAGCTCTCACGAAATACAACATAAATAAACCAAATGAACTTTTTTGACAGGTGTCAGTGCCGGGACTCAAAACTTTGTTCCGGTTGTTCCGTTTCGCATGGACACAAACACGGTTAGGAGCACGACAAGGACACGGCCACGGGAATGGCCAGGAACAGGCACCTACACGGCCAGGGACACGAAAACGGCCAGAAGCACAGACACGAACACGGTCAGGAGTTCGGACAAGGACACAGCCTAGAGCACGGCCACGGGAACGACAACTACGTGGTCAGTTGCGCGTACACGAACACGGACAGATGCACACTTATCCGAAAAAAAACTCGGGTTTTGACGTTTCGCGCAATCGGAAGCAAATTCAAATTCAAAAACGAAATGCTAAGTCGTGAAAACGACACCTGTCAAACCACTGAGTTCTTTGAGCTCATTTGCTACGTCACAGTTTTCTTGCCTACTGCGGAGTGGGATTCCGCCCCGTGGCTCTATCCTTTTCCAATAGAATAAAATGTCAAATACTCACACGAAGATGTTCGAACTCCTCGTAGCTTTTCCAGATCGAGCACTTGGCATCTTTCATTCGGAATGGATTATTGACGGTGGCCGGAAATGTCCGCAGTATGCGCCGGGTCTGCGTTTCCACTGCGGGTTTTGTCCCGTAACCGAACAGCTCCACACGCCCACTGAAAGACACAAATAATACAAAAAAATAGCTTGACAATTTTTCGAAGCAGGTCATGGCAACAACCTGCTGTTGCTTCAGGGGGATTCCGCCCTCTCCAAAATTAATAAAACTCCAAAAACTTACCCAAATGTGAGAAAAATCCGCCATCCCGGAGATGTTCCGGTTCGTTCACCCGGCGGATTTGATGACGGAAGTTATTTTTCATAAGCACACGCGAGTAAAACTTGATTTCGATTCGAAACTGCAGCCAACACGGCCAACACGAAACATGAATGAACACGCGCGAGAGAAAAAGTTTGACAGCTCGCAGCTCGCTCAATCATGGTGCGTTCGTTTCAAGAGCGTCGGCTGCACAGTTTCTGTATAATGGTGCGTTCGTTTTATGATTCTTATTTATTGCTTTTTTACGAGTTTTTTTTAAATTTATTTCGCAATAATGTTTAAATGATTGAATGTTTAAATGTTTAAATGTTTAAATGTTTAAATGTTTAAATGTTTAAATGTTTAAATGTTTAAATGTTTAAATGTTTAAATGTTTAAATGTTTAAATGTTTAAATGTTTAAATGTTTAAATGTTTAAATGTTTAAATGTTTAAATGTTTAAATGTTTAAATGTTTAAATGTTTAAATGTTTAAATGTTTAAATGTTTAAATGTTTAAATGTTTAAATGTTTAAATGTTTAAATGTTTAAATGTTTAAATGTTTAAATGTTTAAATGTTTAAATGTTTAAATGTTTAAATGTTTAAATGTTTAAATGTTTAAATGTTTAAATGTTTAAATGTTTAAATGTTTAAATGTTTAAATGTTTAAATGTTTAAATGTTTAAATGTTTAAATGTTTAAATTTTTAAATGTTTAAATGTTTAAATGTTTAAATGTTTAAATGTTTAAATGTTTAAATGTTTAAATGTTTAAATGTTTAAATGTTTAAATGTTTAAATGTTTAAATGTTTAAATGTTTAAATGTTTAAATGTTTAAATGTTTAAATGTTTAAATGTTTAAATGTTTAAATGTTTAAATGTTTAAATGTTTAAATGTTTAAATGTTTAAATGTTTAAATGTTTAAATGTTAAAATGTAATTGTAATTTTATTTGGCAACGATATCATGTTAGTCAGACTTTTTATCAGGGTAAGGAGGTGTACAAACCGGAAAATGTTAAAATGTAAAAAAATGTAGAATGGTGAAAATGTCAAAATGTAAAAACTTCGACATTTCAAAATGTAAAAATGTAAAATGGCTCCATACAAAAAAAAGTGTGTGGACACCTAACCTATAAAAACCTAAAAGAAGCAAACGCAAAATAAACTTTAAACACTGAGGGTTGAGACACAAAACTTGTCTGTAGTTGAGTGTTCACATTAAAACAGTGCACTTTATCAAAATATCACATATGACTATTAAAAATTCAATTTGGCATTGAAATTATATTTCTGGTATTTTAAAATTAATTCTCAATACTTACCGAGTTTAACTTTTTTTTATCCTTAGAACGAAACGAAAACGAATTTGACTTTAGCTGTCGGCCACAATTGCTAGTACCAACCACTAGTGTCTTCCTTTTATCTACAAGGACTTCGCCACCCTGGGCTCCTATGTGTACGAGAGTATGTCACGGAGCGAAGGCACCGAAACCCCATACTGACACTTAGAATTTCAGGGTGCCCGCTGCGGGATCTGAACCGGCGATCTCTGGTATGTGAATTCAGTGCGCGGTCCGATAAATCCACACGGAAGGACAATCTTGAATCCTTAGAACCTTGCAAATATTTTTCAAACTTTATGTCCCCCTCTTCAAAATCGGCTCGAAAAATCAGGAGGTAAAAAAATCAGCAGCTTAACTTTTTATGGAATTAGAAGTCTAATCAACTGATAACAATTTCAAATGCATTTCCTGCGTTGATAAACATATTTAGCATGATTGAGCGCGTCTAAAAATATATTTAAAAACAAACTTTTTTTTTGCGAAAGAACATAATTTTTGAAATACTTAAATATTTTGAAAACTAAAGATTGCAAAACAATTGAACTGGTGTAAAATGCATTTTAAAACACTTTTTTCATTCAAATATTGAATCCGTTTGAAGCTTGCGTTTTTTATATTTCAAAGGATAACAATTTTTCATTACGTAACTAAAATTGAACTTACTGTGAAAAAAAATGTCAAAAAATACATCATCGTATTTTCTCTATCAAAACCACGCAATTTACTGTACCGATACATTTTACGGTAGCTTATTTTTTGAGACTGTATAAGATTACATATAACAAAACCATCCAACTTGCTGTAATCATGAATTTTAAGGTAGCTCTACCGTCATTCCAATAATGTTCGAAAAAGTCAACAATAAACTTACTATAGATATTATAATATCTATTGTAACTGCATGGTTTTAACAGTGCAAATCATCATATAATTTTATGCGGGCATTGACAAATTCTGCAATTTTGCAATATCAAAACAATACCTTTAATTGGTATGATAGCACATTTTGCTCATGCATAATCCTTAAGACAAATTTTGAAGGGTCCAGGAATA
>NC_068937.1:80347207-80402362 GCF_016801865.2 Culex pipiens pallens | reverse complement strand
AATAAAATTTTCGAAATTTTTGCTAAGTCTAAAAAAACTACCACTAACAGCTCAATATCAACTGTAGATAATGCAGTATGATCATGGAATATACTTTCCATGATACGCAGTCGGTTTCAAAAGTCGTCATAACTCGAGGAGTTTACAGCAAGATGCGAATAAACAAGCCAAGATAGTTCGAAGTTATCGCTACCAACTCACTTTCCGCCCGGGTAACCGAACATGGCCACGAACATAAATTGTTCGAGGTGTATCTGCGAAAAATCTTGTTGAGTTTATTTGACCAACAATGCCACATCAAGTTGAGTTTATAGTAGCAAACAACTGAAATCTTCCAAAAATCATATCAAGTTCCCAAAAATAATTTTATTGGTTTTTAATGCACCCCGCCACAATTCAAACCCACCCCCCCCCCCTTCTTTCTCTTAACAAATATGAGTAATATTGCAGGAATATACGCACTTACATCAAAACAAGATTTTTCAAAGTTGAAAAATTATTTTACTTTAAAAACTCATTAAAAAATTGTGGAGAAAGCGTTGAATTGCCAAAATGTCACAATAATTTTCCAAATCACGAAAAATCCAAAGTCTCTATATTCCATTTTTTTTTAATTAAGAATAGAAGTCTATGAAAATATTCCTAAAATTGCATAAGTCCAAAAATCCACAGTAAAATTTCAAAAAGCCTGGTAATGTTTCTTATCAAAATAATTTTTCAAAATGTTGAAAAATATTCAACTGGCTGAGAGCAAAAATTTCGCAAAGTCCAAAAAATCAAATAAATTCTACCAATAATCTTGTCGTGATACGCAGGGCTGAGCTGTAGGTTAGTCGAGGTTAGTCGTCGACTAACAAGTTCTTTAACAAAAATGTCGCCCTCCTTAAACCATTTGGCGCCCTCAGCAGGGCCCAAGAGAAACTTTGCATTTTGCAAATTTGCTAAGTTGCCAAGTTGCGCCGCGAAACGCTGCCGCGTTTGTTTTGAATCAACTAGCAGTGCTTCAACGTGTTCCGTTTTGATGATTCTTTCCTTTATCTAGATGCTGCTACGTTGCTGTTCGCTCTGTTCACACTGTTCGTTTTATGCATCGCTAGCATACAATGACCGGTGTTATCGTATATCAGGGTCTGATCTGTGTTTGAAATATACATTTTTTGTTCGCTGCGATGGTTTAATTTATTGCGGCTGGAGTGGCTATGTTTTGCCAAATCATTAATAAAATTACCTTTAGTAGGGGTGCAATCGGGTCAAAATGATTTTTTCTATGTAATTTGCAATTCCTCAGTCTTTTCAATGAAACTTAATTATGTTTAAAGGGTAGAGTAGCATACATCTAAAAAACGTTTGCTGAAAATGTCACATTCCAAGAACAAAACCCGCGATTTTGGCAGCTTTATATATGTGGGGTACACCCAAAGGAAAAATATATCTCAAAATCTGCAACAGTGGATTTGCTGCAGAAAATGTCATATTTTATAACATTTTTTTGCAGCAAGCCCCTAGATCATTTTAGCCCGCGTGTAAACATTTCAGCGATCTGCAGTTCTCACCAACACATACAACGCTGGCCCGTCCCCGAGCAACACTCCAAAGAGAAGCATATGTTGGTGCTCTTTCACTCACTTTTAATCAAGCGTCCATGGCGCGGTGGTAGCGTGTCGGATCAATAACCAAGAAGTTAGTGGTTCAATCCTCGTTCTGTTAAGTGTTTTTTTTTTGTGGAATACAACCAAAAAGCCGTCGGTAATGTCGAAAATTGTCGGTAACGAGCAAAAATGTCATACCCCCATATCGCAAAAAATGCATGAGGACAGTTTTCATGCAGATTCTGATATACTTTCATGCCGCCATGCATCACAATCATGCGACCGCCGTTTGGGTGTACGGTTTTCACCAAAAATGTTTTTTTCAAAAAAAAACAACCTTTTAATATGTTCTTTGAAATGGGTCGATTCCTTTGAAAGAGTAACACTGCTGAGTTACTTGTTTTGATCATTGCTTCGTATAAGAGCATTATTTTAGTTTCAATTTTTAAACGATTCATCAAAATCCATCATATTTTTGGAACAATTGCCCATACAAAAAAAAAACGTTTTTGTATGGATCGTGGACAATCGCCATACCCCCCCCCCCCTAAATTGTCCACGTGGTTTATGGATGGTCCCTAAACTATCTAAGATCAATCCTTCGCTTTTTCGCTATCATTTAAATTGTTTTTGTTCGATAGAAGTAATTAGATTAGATAAGATTAGATAGATTAGATTAGATTTGTTCGTAAGAAGTAATGAGAAGTGAATCGTTTTTTGACCCATAGTCACACAAACTGACGGTACAGTAATGTTAACTTGATAAAGTTTTCAATGTAATTTTGAGATAGAATATTGTTGATTTTAAATGAAATATGTTTGTATGAAAATTGATTACCTTTCCGAATAGGGGATTCATACTCGTACTGTTGCTATATAACTGTTGCAGTTTGCCGATAATCAAACAACATTTTATGATTAGTGCAGGGACCTAATGGAAAGGGCAAATGGATAAAATTTATGTGTCTTTCTGAAACTCACTTTTTCATTTGCTAACGTAGCTGTTATTTTTTGTGTAATCAAAACACGAACAGCATATTCCAAACCCCCCCCCCCCCCCCTCCCCGCTCATCACTTGGCGCCCCTTGTACAAATATAGGCGCCCTCGCCAAGAACATTGGCGCCCTAAACCCGCCAACAGCGACTAACTAGTTCAAAATCGTACAGCTCAGCCCTGGTGATACGGATCCCGTAAATTTTCTAAGTGCCGGAACGATTTTTGTAGGGGGTATATCAATAATTATTAAAAACCAACTTTCGAATTTCAAAATTTCAATCAAAACGTTTTGTTAGGGACATTATTTTAGGAACAAACTGATGATTTTGTAAAAATCGGACGAAAATTTCCTGTAATTTCGACGATTTTTCCGAAATTTTGGTTTAAAGCAAAAATAAACATCAAAATAATTTATCATGTTTCCAAACTCCCAAAAAAATTCTAAGTCCCAATTTTTTTTTGTTCATTTTCCTGCTCTCGAAAAATTTCTAAGTGTTGAAAATATTTTACTGGCCAAAAGCCAAAATTATGCCAAGTCCAAAAAATCAAATAAATTCTACCAAAAATCTTGTCGTGATACGGATCCCGTAAGTTTTCTAAGAGCCGGAACGATTTTTGTAGGGGGTATATCAATAATTATTAAAAACCAACTTGCGAATTTCAAAATTTCAATGAAGACGTTTTGTTAGGGACATTATTTTAGGAACAAACTGATGTTTTTGTAAAAATCGGACAAAAATTTCCTGTAATTTCGTCGATTTTTCCGAAATTTTGGTTCAAAGCAAAAATAAACATCAAAATAATTTATCATGTTTCCAACCTCCCGAAAATTTTCTAAGTCCCAAAAAAATGCTTTTTCTGTAAAAAGTAAAGAATTTAAAAATATACGCAAAAATTTCAAAGTCCAGCATAAATAAAATCAAATTTTAAAATATCAGCTCATGAAAAATTATTCTAAGTGTCGGAAATTGAAAATTCTGTCAGTGACTGCAAATTTTGCTAAGTCCAGTATAAATTTGAAATAAAGTCAAAATAATCATTTCATGATGTTCGGGTAAAATTTTGGAAAAAATAAAATTTTCGAAATTTTTGCTAAGTCTAAAAAAACTACCACTAACAGCTCAATATCAACTGTAGATAATGCAGTATGATCATGGAATATACTTTCCATGATACGCAGTCGGTTTCAAAAGTCGTCATAACTCGAGGAGTTTACAGCAAGATGCGAATAAACAAGCCAAGATAGTTCGAAGTTATCGCCACCAACTCACTTTCCGCCCGGGCAAATACTACCAAAAACAAACATCATCTAAACAAGATAAATGCAAATATAAAAACTAAAAATTAAACAAAAACAACATAAAACAAGAGAAGTAAAGTTTTTCGTAGAACAAAAGTTGCTTAAAATGACAAGGGAAAAATAAAAAAAAATCGAAAAAAATGGGCAGCAAAGGGTTAACACTTAGAAAAAATCAAGTTCATCGATTTGATTTCTTTGAGATTGTGTATCTCAGGAACAAATTGCTCGATTTGAAAGTTTCAGAGAGAAAATTGTTCAAAATTTTCTTGGCTCTTCAAAAATATTTTTTAGGGGTACTTTAAATTCCAGAAGTATTATTTTAAAATGAAAAGAAACTAAAATAAATTGAAAATGCAGTCCTAAAATTAGCTTTAACTTGAAAACGGTACATTTTGTTAACAAGATTGCTTCAACCAATTTTGTCCACTTCTTCGTTTTTTTTAGCATGAGCATGAGCATGAGAGACCACCCATGGTTGTCCTTCTCCGTTGCTGAACAGGACCGTAATATCCTATCAATACAACTGACCATACGCTTAAACGAGCTAATGGTGTTTCCCTTATCAACAGCATGTATGAATGCGTTGAAAAGATAAAACATCAAGATCATTAAAACTAGATCTGAAGCAAATAGGTAACAGTCATTGGCCACCAACGGCGCCCGCCATGTCAGTTTGTAGATCTCGGGGGGATTGGGACGGGAATGTTAGTTAGCACAGGTTGCTACAAAGGGTGGGTTCTATACGATATCCACACCCCCACGTGTGCCGGAAAACTACTTCTACTTGGGATTTTGTTAGTGGGAAAGGGTAATGGCCAGGATTCATCATAGAGGATGATGATGCGACCCAATAATCAATAAATTTTGTTTAATGATGTGATGTATTATGCATTCTCAAGGCAAACAGTCGGAGGATGCGGATGAGATTATTCCCGGTTATTTGGTGTTAAGTTTAGCATAAATGATTCAATCTTAGACAGCCGGCTGTGGAAAGATAAAACCAAATAAAACGCGAAACCGCACGGACCGAAAAACACACACAATCGGGGGAAAAACAAAGACGGAAACGGCAACGAAAATCCGGCTTGTTGACCGCGACGCGAACCGTTCAAATTTTCCAAAGCAACTGTCAAACATCGCGAAATCACCCGGGTCGAAATACACACACAATCGGGGGGAAAACAAAGACGGAAACGGCAACGAAAATCCGGCTTGTTGACCGCGACGCGAACCGTTCAAATTCTCCAAAGCAACTCTTTATAATAACTGAGTTATTAATTTCAAATTAATAATTTGTATGAAACCAAAAAGGGTCTCACTCCGTTGCAACGTCACGTAATAATGTTATGTGGCAAATGAAAAGTTTGACTTAAAATTAGTACGTGTTCATAAGAAAACTGCTATAAATGGTTTGAACTTATTAGATACAAAGCTGTGAAAAACAGTTTTCAAGATTTTTTAATACTTGAATGTTATACCAGGTCTTATAATTTTTAAAAGATACAAAACTGTTTTTTTGTGTCGTAATGTTTATTCTAAAAAATGAATAATTTGACAATTTTTTTTCATATTAAAATTGGCAAAAATACCAAAATTATGAGGGTTTAAACATATAAAAACTATAAAAAAATCCCATCAAAAACAAGGCGGGGGGGGGGGGTCTGGCAAAATGTGACGTACTTTTTGAGGGGTGGTTCAACTTTGTGTGACAAAGTGTGACATAGAGGAGAGGGGGGGTTAATTTTAGCCGATTTTTGCGTGGATTCTATGACAAATTCCGAAATTCCATTTCCCGGAATGGACGTTTTCCGGAATGGTCATTTTCCGGAATGGACGTTTTCCGGAATGGACGTTATCCGGAATGGACATTATCTGGAATGGACGTTATCAGGAATGAAATTTCCCGGAATGGACGTTTCCCGGAATGGACATTTCCCGGAAAATGAGTTTTTTTTATATTACCTGATATGAGAATGAATGGAATCTTGCCTACTCGCTCACTTGCCCGTGGGAGTCGCTCAACCTGCATTCCTGTCACACATGAGGTCTGCACAGCTGATTCCACGTAGATTTTTCCCGCCAGTAATGACAGGAAACGTTGACAAACGGAATATGTGCCAAAATCATAAGTGGTTTTTAACATATGAAGGGAAATCATCGTGAACTGGAACTGCCGGTCGTTAGCCCGGGTAAAGTGGAAACGTTGAGATGATTGTTGTCCTCTACTCTCATCTCGCAAAAAGCCATACAGAGAACCACGTCCCATTCAACCGGCTCCGTGGCTTAATGGTTACGGCTTCTGTCTCCCAAGCAGAAGGTTCAGGGATCAAATCCCGGTCGGTACCTTTGAAATTTGGAATCAGGAATTTGAATATGAATAAAAACTAAAATGAATCAGGTGGGATTCGAACTCACACCTTTGGATTGGTGGTGGTCTGGGACGCTAAGCAGTCGGCCATCAGAAGGTTTACACTCTAGCAGTGAATTGATCCGTAGTGCTGAAACATGTTATCTCTTCTTCTTATATTATTAAATACGCGCTGATCCCTGATTTGCCTGAGGGGATTGGAAGTCTAAATATAGATCGAGTTTCCTTCAGATGCTTGCTTCTATGTTTAGGCGGGGCCGAACAATGCCCAGCGACCTCGGAATTGGACCGCAAGGAGCTCTGTCATTCTGAAATGGGTCGTTGGAAGCAGCGCGAGGGCTATCACCACCTAATACCCGGGACTGAGATAAGCTGTATCAGCATTCGGCATGTACACAGTCTGATACAAATTATACTTTCCCATAATTTCGCTACCGGTTAGCGGGTATTGGATTGGACCACACACACACACACACAATCTTGCCTACTCGCTCACTTGTGGTTAAGAATTATTTAGTTTGTACCCCGTTGGTTTGACCTAGTCACATTGAAGGAACTCGATATTTTGGCAACAATATGAATGATAAATACATGAATGATAAAAAGAAAGTGAAATGTTTGTTGTTATTGTTTTTCAAAATCGTACCATGGAATTTGAACACTTTGTTCGTGGTTCTGAATTTCATGAACGCTTGTTCACGATTTTGGGAACTCTTTTTTCTCCGTGTAGATCAATAGATATTAGACAAACACTAGATGTTTTTAACATTCTTTCAATGTGTTGTTATGTATGAATTTTCCCTTCTTTTGTTAGTCAGTTGACTTTTGTGAATAAATTCTACCAAATTTTACTATAAAGGCGTCATCCATAAAGTATGTCACGCTCTAGGAGGGGAGGGGGGGGTCTGAGCAAGTGTGACATTGCATGTTATAAGTATAGGAAAAGCGTGACAAAGGGGGGGAGGGGGGTAAATTTTGGCTGATTTTAGCGTGACGTACTTTATGGATGAATTGGATGAAGCCAAAGCAGAATGATTATTTTCAAAGAAGGGAAAACCTCAAGAAAATAAAAAGCTTTTCAGAAAATCAATGTGTAATGTGTACTTCTTTGAGGTCATTCTGCTTTATAATAAAATTTGGTAGAATTTAGTCACAAAAGTCAACTGATTACAACAAGAAGGGAAATTTCTTACACGAAATTCCATCACATTGATTAAAATCGTGTATTTTTAAAGAAGGGAAAACCTCAAGAAAATACACATTATACATTGATTTTCTGAAAAGCTTTTCATTTTCTAGAGGTTTTCTCTTCTTTGAAAATAAACATTCTGCTTTATAGTAAATAAAAATAAAATAAATGGTTCGCTCTACAGCAGCGATTCTCAACCTTCTTCTAAGCTGGTACCCCCTGCCATGTAAATCAAGTAGGCCTGGTACCCCCGTTGAGAACTGCTGCTCTACAGCATTGCCTTGGCGATCTCGATTGCGAGATTTTTACTCGAAACTAGGTATCCGAAGGCTAGATTATTGAGGCAATTGCAAACCTCGTTTTACACCTGAGCTTACATTCAACCCGGGATTCGAACTGACGACTTTTGGATTGTGAGTTCAACTGCCTACCAGTGACTAAACCGAGACAGGACCCAGAGAGACGACTCTTACACCTGGACTATCGATCTAACCTCTAGGTTAGACCGGGGCAAACATTTACTTCCCCGTCCGACGGAAGGCATGGTCAGATAAATCTCGTCACCACCGGGACCGTCTAGAATCGAACCCAGGCCGACTGGGTGAGAGGCAACTTCGATTGCCCCTACACCACGGTTCCCGGACTCTGCTTTATAGTGCAGAAGCCTTTAATGAAAAACTAGGTAAAATTTAGTTGAATTAACAAGAGAAGGGAAAATTCTTAGATAAAATCCCATTACTTTGATGAAAGATCGCGTATTTTTAAAGAAGCCTCAAAAAGTACACATTATACATTGAATTTCTGAAAAGCTTTTTATTTTCTTGAGGTTTACCAACTAAAAATTGGTAGAATTTATTCACAAAAGTCAACTGACTAACAAAAGAAGGGAAAATTCTTACATAACAATACATTGAAAGAATGTTAAAAACATCTAGTGTTTGTCTAATATCTATCGATCTACATTGTTACATCTCGTGGTGGTTGATAAAGTATTGTTTCAATAGTCAACGCTAGCTTCTATTGTTAGTGTCCGAACATTTCACTTTCTTTTTATCATTCATGTATTTATCATTCATATTGTTGTCAAAATATCGAGTTCCTTCAATGTGACTAGGTCAGACCAACGGGGTACAAACTAAACAAGTAAGCGAGTAGGCAAGTTTGCATTCATTCTCATATCAGGTAATATAAAAAAAACTCATTTTCCGGAAAATGTCCATTCCGGGAAACGTCCATTCCGGGAAATTTCATTCCGGATAACGTCCATTCCGGATAATGTCCATTCCGGATAACGTCCATTCCGGATAACGTCCATTCCGGATAATGTCCATTCCGGAAAACGTCCATTCCGGGAAATGGAATTCCGGAAATTATCATAGAATCTTTTGCGTGACATACTTTATGGATGACGCCTTAGCTGATGCAAGAAGTGATTTGTCTTCATTTTTCGACTCTCCCAACCAACGTCAAACCACTCAAAATTGCTGTCGGATCTTTTCCGGAAGAGAGTTTACGTTTGCTGAGGGTGCCGGAAAGTTTGGTTATGATGCTGCATGCAAAAACAATACGATCATTTTGTGTTTTTATTCAACAGGGAACATTTCGCCAATGGGGTGAACTTCGCGCTCGATTTGGACGAGGAAAGCCGCAACAGAATCACTCGACAAGATCGCCAAGAAGTTGGCCCAAGCAGCATCGCGCAACATGCTAAAAACGTCTAAGTCCAATTAAGTTGCAACAAGGGAGCAACAATGTTTTAATTCGCGAAAATGTAACATCGAAACATAGCTCTTCATGAAATAGTTACCATTATCTGCTGGGGCAACTATTTGATTTTGTTTATTTCTGCAACGTTTCGGTGACATTATTGTACCAATGTTGAAACAAAACAAAAACATTCTTCATGTTGAGCGACGTATGTTGTGAATTAGTTGCAGCAATGTTTCCTTGATAAGCTTATTGTAAATATCGTTTGCCATGACATGAACAAAACTTCAATGAAAAAAAGCAATTTGATGCAGTTCGACCTTTTGCTGCACGCATCGAAACAAATAAAAACAAACCACAATGGAAATAAATGCTGAACGGAATTGGGCAAATTGAATAGAATAAAAAATTCCGTCCAAACAGAATTACAGTTAGAAGTATTGGAACATGAAAAACTTCCACCTAGATTTTCCCACACTGTTATCGCCCGTAACCGAGAATAAGATAAATCGGCCAATATCGTTTTCACAATTCATAAAATGATTCAGCTAATTATGATGACGAGGATTTCACGGATCAGTCAAAATCTAATCCGTGTGATTTTCAGGATTGGAGATCATCGGCAGTTGGATACACAAACGGGACGCGTACTTATGGTACGTTCGTTTGATGGCTAGTTCGGCACTGAGTGCCGCACTCAGAGCTGTCAAAAATATGGTGTCTTCGGAAAACTTGTTCTAAATTTAATGAAGGTTCTACATTTGAGAAATGGTAAGAATCGGATAATTATGGCGCTTTTCACAGGTCAAAAAGTAAAACAGTTGCTTTTCTCCATACATTTTGACGATTTTTCCCATACAAACTTTAAGCGATTGGAGGGAGGGGTTCCCGTGGTCAGAATGAGCTCAAATTTGGAATTTAGCCTAGTGATGGGACAATCTTTGATTTCAGGGGGTAGCCCCAAAAAAGTCCGGATTTGGACCACCCTCATGTATATAAACAATTAAACAATTAAACAATTCTGTTTTTTTTAAATATCTTTTTAGAGCACATGCAAGTTTCAAATTTGGAATCCGATCGCGTTGTTCTGTGTCTGTTCTAACAGAAGCCAATCAAGGTAACCAAAATAATGTGTAAAATCGTGGCCAAAACAGAAGACATAATTCACCCCATGTGTACCGATTCATCCGGTTGCCGGTTTTAAAAATAGTTATAAACTAGTTTAGGCCGTTGCAAATATTTTTTGAAGTTTATGTCCCTCGGCTCTGACCAAAGTCGAGGGGGGGGGGGGGCAAAAAAATAAAAAAAATATGAAAATTGAAATTACAAGCCTAGGTTTCAAAATTTGGTTGAAAAACGTATTTTAAAATGCATTTTACAGGCGTACAGTGGCTTTCCAATCATTAGTTTTGAAAATATCGAGGTATTGACGGATTTTTTTTTTCGCAGTACAAAAAAACTTCTCGTGGGACTGTACATTGGTATTTCATGAAAATTTAAAATGTTTTCAAAGGAGTTCAAACATGCTAAACATGATTATAAACGCGGGGAAATGCATTTTAACTGGTTTTCAGTTGATTAAACTTTAATTTTCATTACAATTTTGAAATTATTCCAAAAAATTTTTTTTTTGCCCCCTGTTTATTCAAGCCAACTTTGAAGGGGGGGGGGGGGGGGGTGGTGGCGACATAAACTTTGAAAAATATTTGCAACGGCCTTAACCCTTAAAACATAAAATATCATTTTAATAAACGTGGAATGCTACATCAGTG
This sequence comes from Culex pipiens pallens, assembly GCF_016801865.2. Lineage (NCBI taxonomy): Eukaryota > Metazoa > Arthropoda > Insecta > Diptera > Culicidae > Culex > Culex pipiens. The sequence goes on along the minus strand of NC_068937.1, from coordinate 80,391,440 downwards.
GATAAGATCCATTTTTTCTTTCTTGGCTTTATGAATGCTGTGAACACAAGCGCTATAGGTGGGGATTTCTCATGCCGTTCCAAAACTTGTTTGTAGGTTTTATTTGCACCATCGAAAGCAGTGTTCAGCAAGGTTTAACGTGATCAACACGTAAGCTAGCAAGAAACAAGATATTGGCCGCGTGCTCGTTCATTTAGACAGTTCGTAAAAAAGGTATTTAATGTAGTGTTTGTTTGGTGGACAACATTCTTTAATCGTCATTGCGTTTTAGTTAAAAAATGTTAAATGCAACGGATGACGAAGTGTATTAGATCTGTGCTGTGTGGTGAAAAATGATTGAATGGGAAATCACGAAAAAGTATCTACAAAAACAAAGCAACAGACATAATGCTCGACGAATCAACCGACAGCTACTGAATCTATATCAATGTATATATTCATTCACACACGTACTGTCAATTAACTGTGAATATAGGAAAAGGTGAGGCTTATATATTAACTCACTATAAAAAACACTGAAAGCTCCTCATGCATCGCTTATATACTATGTACAGTTAAACCTCGCATAGTGCGCTTTTTATTTCGTCAATTTCTCAATATTATTGCAATCATTTTGAAGCGATTTGTTCGGATTGTTCCAATCTACAATCAGCTTCAAAAAAATTGCAAAAATATAAAGTCATATTGAAGAACCCGAAGAAATACAAAGCGTAACGCCTGCACACTATGCAAGGTTTAAATGTCAAAACAGCATTCAATTGAGTCCTAAAAGGAAGCTTAAATTTGTGATATTATTGTTCACGACAAGTACAATGACCCTTTGGACGACCGCAAAGGATTTAAATGGAAGGGATTTTCAAATCAATTGTGAAAAATTTACCTCGCGGTCGTTCTTGACAGAAAATAGTTGTTGATCCATATACCCGAGCAGGGGTAAATAACACGGGAATACCAAATTTTGGTACTACTTGGGCAAATAACAGGGACCAAAATGTGCCCTTGGTAATAGATGTAAAATACCATGAAATCATACCAAAGCCTTGTATGTGGAAGGGCACAACAATACCAAACCATGTTATTCCAAAGGTAAAATAATACCTCAAAATAAAACCATGTCAATACCAAGTTGAGGTCTTCTGGATTTTTGAACATTGCTTGAATACCAAAGCTTGGTATTACCATGGTTTTATGTTTAAGTATTCCCGCGCCCTTGGGAAATCAGATTATGGTATTCCTGTGGTCTTCCATATACATAATTTTGGTATGATTTCATGGTATTTTACCATCTATTACTGGGCAACCAAGAGCACATTTTGGTCGCTGGTATTTGCACAAGAGCAATTCTCTACCAAAACCGGAAATGGATTTTATTTGTATTTTTTGATTTGGCTCAAACTTTGTGGGGGCCTTCCCTATGACCAAAGAAGCCATTTTGCATCATTAGTTTGTCCATATAAATTTCCATACAAATTTGGCAGCTGTTCATACAAAAATGGTACGTAAATATTCGAAAATCTGTAACTTTTGAAGGAATTTTTTGATCAATTTGGTGTCTTCGGCAAAGTTGTAGGTATTGTTAAGGACTATTTAGAAAAAAAATGGTACACGGAAAAAAAAATTTGCCGATTTTTTTATTAACTTTTTTTTCACGAAAACTCAAATTCCCAAAATACGTATTTTTTGATTTTCGAGATTTTTTGATATGTTTTAGGGGACAAAAATCCGCAACTTTTGAGCTATACCCGAGCATGGGTAAATAACAAGGGAAATGCGTAATAATACCTTTCTCTGGTATCAATACCAAATTTTGGTATTCCTGGACCCTTTAAAATTTGTCTTAAGGATTATGCAAGAGCAAAATGTGCTATCATACCAATTTAAGGTATTGTTTTGATATTGCAAAATTGCAGAAATTGTCACTTGTCGAACACCACATTTTGGTATTCTTTTGGTATACATTGTTTGACAATTTTGACAAAATAAATTAATTTTGCGCTACAATGATGTCTCAAGTGTTTTATCAAATTCCTTGAAACTATGGGAAAATTTTGACAATTTTGCAAAATAATTAATTTTGCGCTAAATGATGTCTCAAGCGAAGGCTTTCATTGAAAAGCGGAAATTTCGCAACTTGATTTAAACATTTTTGATATACCCCTAAAGAAATGACTTGAAATTGTGGAAAAAATTCTAAGTCAGGATGCCACATTTTGAATTATTTTGGTATTGAAAAGTTTTTCATCAAATTTCTTGAAACTATGGAATTTTTTTAATAAATTTGATGAGATAATAATGTGTGCTAAAATGACATGAAACCCTAAATTATTAAAGTGACGGAAAATCGTTGAAGTCTCTAAGTTTGGATAACCAAATACTTTGAAAACGAGTTAACTCGACAGATTATTGAATTTTGTGAATTTCAATCCAGTTTCATGATAAAACACTTATTTTTCAAATCTTGTTATTTTTAGAATCTTCAAGACTTAAAGCAAGAACCGTTCTTCAATGACAAATGCATTCGATGTGGTGAGAATATCAACTAAGAACAAACATGGAATCATCAGGTGAGTAGATTTGGCTGTTGCATATGGATCATTCCGTTTTTCACTAACTGCAACTGTTGCCACTAAAATGGTATGAAAATACCAATTTTGGATATTTCTTGTGCAAATACAGCGACCAAATGTGCTCTTGGTTGCCGTAATGATGGTTAAATACCATCAAAGCATACCAAATTCATGTTTCATGTAAAATTAAACCATGGCATACCAGTTTTGGTATTCAAGCAATGTTCAAAATCCAGAAGGACCTCAACTGGTATTGAAAGGTTTTATTTTGAGGTATTATTTTACCCTTGGAATAACATGGTTTGGTATTGTTTGTGCCCTTCACATACAAGGACTTTGGTATGACTTCATGGTATTTTACCATCTATTATGGGCAACCGATAAGGGCACATTTTGGGTCCTGATATTTGCCAAGTAATACCAAAATATTGTATTCCCGTGTTTATTTACCCTGCTTCGGGGTTTTAGTGAAAAATGGTTCAAAAAATCTGCCGCCGAGTTATGATTTTTTTTGAAAAATGGTGATTTTTGAAAATCGAAATTTATACATAAAATTTTTTTTGACCACATTTTTTATGCAAAATTGAGATTTGCAATGAAAATTACTTTACAGATATGTTTTTGAAAAAGGGCCGTTTTCAAGGATCTAGCCCGTACCGAAAAGTTTGATTTTCAGCGAAATATATTGCAGTTTTTCGATTTTTAACAAATAGTGCCATGAGTGACATTAGAGCTAAAATATTATTTTTAGAAAAGTTCAGAAAATTGTGTTGCTATAAATTGTTCTCATGTAAAGAGACAGTCGATGATTGGACCTTGGTTGTTGAGAGAAGAGCGCTTAGTAGGAAAAAGAACGAAACTTATGAATATTGAAGTGTTTCTAAATTCTACGCTCATCTCTCACAAACAGCCACGATATTCTAATGACGATATCTCAGCATTTAATGGTTCAATTTTCAATGTTAATACATGTAAAATTCGTGAAATTTCGATCTCTTCGAAAAAATATTTTTAAAATTTTTAATTAGACTTACCATTTCAAATGGGCATAATATTCAATGTTTGGCCCTTTTAATATGTTAGTCTTGATTTAAATTTTTTTCAAAATAATTTTTATCGTCAAGATCGGAAAAATTTCACGCATGTTTCATGTATTAACATTGAAATTGAACCATGTAATTGTGAGATAATCGTCATTTGAATAATCTTGGACTGTTTGGGTGGAGACTTAGAATACTTCAATTTTCGTGTTTCTTTTTTCTTTAAGCCGCTGTATCTCAACAACCAGAGCGTCAATCTACGGTGTCTCTTAGAAAATTTTATAGCAAATTTTCTGAACTTTTCAAAAATATATTTTTTGAAATGGTCACTCATTGTCACTATTTTTAAAAATCGATATACAGCAAATATTTCGCTAAAATCCAACTTTCGGTGGCTATATCTTGAAAACGGGGCCTTTATCAAAAAATCTGTAAAGTAATTTTCGATTGCAAATTCAATTTTACATAAAAAATGAGAGTCAAAAAAAATTTTATGTATGAAATTTCGATGTTTTTCCAATAAATCACCAGTTTTTCAAAAAATCATAACTCGGCGGCAGATTTTTTGACCATGTTTCTCTATAGCTCAAAAGTTGCGGATTTTTGTCCCCTAAAACATATCAAAAAATCTCGAAAATAAATAAATACGTATTTTGGGAATTTGAGTTTTCGTAAAAAAAAAGTTAATAAAAAAATCGGGAAATTTTTTTTTCCGTGTACCTATTTTTTTCTAAATAGTCCTTAACAATACCTACAACTTTGCCGAAGACACCAAATTGATCAAAAAATTCCTTCAAAAGTTACAGATTTTCGAATATTTACGTACCATTTTTGTATGAACAGCTGCCAAATTTGTATGGAAATTTATATGGACAAACTAATGATGCAAAATGGCTTCTTTGGTAATAGGGAAGGCCCCCACAAAGTTTGAGCCAAATAAAAAAATACAAAAAATAAAAATGGTCGAAATCGGCCGGTTTTGTAGAGAATTGCTCACAAGCAATACCAAAATTTGGTATTTTCATACCATTTTTTTAGTGCAGCATTTGCAGTTGACCGATTCTTTCGTGACGGGACAACGTTTGTACGCATATGTTATCAGTTTTTTGCTAATAACTTTAAAATCTGTAGGAATAGGTACCAAGCGCCGTACCATGGGGTTGGCGCGGTTGGCGACCGCCAAGGGCGCCAAAATCGATGATTGTACAAAATTTTTATGTCAGCTATAACATCCTCATTAGATATTTGAAACAGAAAGGGCGCCGAATTATAAAATAGAATTACAAATAACTAGATAATTTGGTTTAAAATATAAAAAAAAATTAGGGGCGTCAATTGTATGAATATTTATACTGAAGTGTTTTAAAAGTTCATACTTAATGCTCAAGTGGCAGAAAGTTAAAGGAGTTCTAGAAGAACTTCTCAAAATAAATACTCGTTAATGTTTGGACCGTTGTACACACAATGAAGTTTAAGTCATACCTTTCAGACTAAAAAAATGTCCAACTATATGTTATTTTCACGTTAATTTGGCTGTAAATCACAATCAGCCAAATTGTGGAAAAGTATGGTCATATTTTTAGCTTCTTTGAAATAGGATTTATTTTAACATTAAAATATATACCTTTCTTTTGAAATTTTTACACTCTCGAGTTAGCCTTTGAAATATTTTCAGCTCAATTTCCTCTTTTATGCACGAAGTTGATTAGAATTTGCATACTCTTTTTAAAAAATACTAGAGTTTTGAAATTGGAAAACTGCTATAAATTTTCTACAGTGAGACCAACATTTGTTGTCCGCTTTGTAAGCGGATGATTCTGGGTTCGATTCCCATCTGCTCCAATCTTCCATCGGATGAGGAAGTAAAATGTCGGTCCCGGCCTTGGTTATTAGGCCGGCCAGGTGTAGGCAGACGTGCATCGGCACTCAATAGCACTTCACCACATTTTGAGATGATGGCCTAAGCAAACCGGCAGAGTGAATCTTTGCTCACTGTGCAACTCATCAAACTTTAGTTCGATGTCTATAATTATCGTTTTTCACTATACAATGTGCATTACCAACAAATAAATAGTGATTTGAATAACACAAATATTTCAAGTGCTAAATGTGCTATTTAGCACTCAAATAGCACTTCATCGCTAAAACTGGCGAATAAGTGAAGATAAAGGTTTCGGTCGTTCAGTAACTTATAGTGCAATGAAAAAAACATACTTATTGTATAAAACAAATCGATTTGGTGCCTTTGCCAAACCATGGCCTTAGAAAAACTGTCAAGTGCTATTGAGTGCCGATGCACGTCTGGGTGTAGGAGTCGTCTCCATGCCATAAGTACAAACAACACACCAAACCAAGCCTACTCCGGTGGAATCGCTGGCGGCGGTTGGACTCGCAATCCAAAGGTTGTCAGTTCAAACACTGGGGTTTAAGGTTCATTGGAGTAGAAAGAGGCTTGGGTGCTCTCCCCATTCAAAGCCTTCGGACTCCTAGGTTCGAGCAGAAACTTGCAATAGAGACCACAAAAGACCCGGGGGTCGTAAATGTGGATGGTTTGTTTATTTGTTCAAAAAAAAAAAAGTTTTTCAGAGCACATCACTTTTTCAGTTTAGCTTAACCGTGTTTACTTTTTAAATCGTCTAAAAAGCTTTGGTAATGAAAAACAATTCAAAAAAAAATCAGTTAAAAACAAAAAACAAAATTTCATTAAGGTTTAAAAACATTTATATAGTTATGCGCAAAAAAAAATTTTTTCTAGAAAATTACATTAAATTTTACGAATTAAAAATAAACAAATAAATACTGATGAAAATAATAATCAATGCAAATCATAATTTAAAAAATAAAATAATTAAATATATCACTCAAAATGAATAAAAATTTCTTATCTTTATTTCTTTTATTTTTTTTTCCTTACAAAAAAATGCCGTCAATACTTAGAAATTTTGGAAACTTATGATTGCAAAACAACTGGACAGGTGCATAATGCATTTAAAAACACTTTTTTCATTCAAATGTTGAAACCGTGGCCTGTAAATTCATTTTTTTAACTTGTTTATTTTTGTGGTCAGATTCGAGGGACATAAACTTCAAAAAATATTTGCAAAGGCCTAAATTGATTTTGACGAAAATTTGTTCTGCCGCTGCATGTTGAAAATTTATACTTCGATACCGGTGTGCTCTTTTGAAGTAAGCTTGCTGGGATTCCTATCTTGATAGAACAAGAGAGCACACGGGAAATGAATTATTTTTTGTTTCAAGGATTTTTTTTCTTTTTTCGTTGTAATTAACGAAGTGAAATCCGAAGCCAAATCAACTAATTATTTTACGAATCCGGGAAAGTTCTTTGATTATATAATCACATTAGACCGATTCTTAAGCTCCTTTCCAAAAAAATATTTTTCAGCGTTTTGGCTGTAGTGGCAAAATAAAACAAGAAACCTCCAATGTTATTACATATTTGGAAAGATAATTGATTTTCCTACAAAGAAATATCATGTACAATGAACCATATAGTACCTGTGCTTCCCCTGAAATGAACATGTATCGTGACGGGACAACATCGTAAAACTGGTCTTTAACAAGGCACGCTACAACAATCGGTACAGTTTTGCCAGTTTGATTTTTAGAAACTTTTGCTCTTCTACACATTATCACAAATTGAAAAAAGAATCTTTTGCTCTTTGAACTGAACGAATTGGTTGAAATTTGAGTTTTTGCCAGCCATTTCTGTGCGTGACGGGACAACGAAATGAGCAGATTTATGAACAAACTCCTCTCCTATTCAATGACTTGTAGACCATGTTCGAAGCGGACTGTATTTTTACTTCAAACCCGGCGGACTTGGGGAATTAGCTTGGGAGGGTCGGAATTATCACAAGCCAACAAAACACTAGATTTTTCTCTTCACTAATATATTTACGGCTACTTAACTTAATTTTAGTGGTAAAACTAGCGTCTCTTCCGACGATCGCGACGAGGTCACTTTACGTCCGACCGGTTCGGCTGCTTGCGATGAACTTGCTGCTTCTCCGAACGATCGCGTTAACTCGTCCGTTGCGCGCCAAAAAACTCTCCTCTCTTCGTCGTCGTTCGGGTTGTCGCTCTCTTTCTAGCACCGTCGTCATCAACGGCGCGCTGTTGCCGCGCACATCGTTTGTGCGCTTCTTTCTCCCTTTCGGGCGTCGTCGTGCTAACTCGCGCAAGTCGTTGCGCGCGCTTCTTGTTGTTGTTGGCAACGACGCAGGCTGGGTTGCCACCTTCTTTTCCGTTCTCGTCGCAGCAGGCACGAAAACGAAGTTGACTTTATAGCTGTCGGCCACCATTGCTAGTACCAACCACTAGTGTCTTCCTTTTATCTACAAGGACTTCGCTGCCCTGGGCTCCTAAGTGTATGAAAGTATGGCACGGAGCGACGGCGCCGAATACCCATATTTACACAAAGAATTTTAGAGCGCCCGCCGCGGGATTCGAACCGGCGACCTCTGGATTGTGAGTCCAGTGCGCGGTCCGATTGATCCACACGGACGGGACGTCGCAGCAGGCACAGTGCTGCCAAAACCAAACCAAAATTTTCTTCGAGCTGACCTTGTCAGGCTCGAACATCCTCCACCCGCGAAGAACTGCCGTTGATATCCAGGCGATCCAGAGGTCACTCTTTCGCCTACCAGGTGTGGCCGTACTTTGACCAGGTGTGTGTTCTTTCAATTCTTCGCCGGGTGCTCTTGGGATCCGCAAGTCGATGCGAATCCTTTTCACCCTGTTGTACAGAACCGGGCTAATCTTCGTTGCGTTCTTACAGGATGCGCCGGTCAGCGCAGTTAACAGTCGCAGGGGCTGCCAAAAGGCCTGGCCGACTCGTGGGATGTGCTTGCCGATTGTAGGAAACCGGCATTTTGTTCTGCTTCCACTTGGACCATCTCCAGTGCCTCCAGCTGATGCTCGCTTTAGTAGATCGGTGTCTACCGACCGCTTGTGTGGAACGAATCCTTCAGTGTCACTCCTTTGCTTCTTCCATGCCGGTGCTGCAGCTGCTGGATATTTCGAACGCTCATCGCTCAGCTGTGTGTCAACTGCAGCAGTCTTGTGCGGCGCCGAGGCCGCCCTTGTACGCACCGTTACTCCTCCACATGCGTTTGTAGTCTTCTCAAGTACGCTGAGTGCAGCAGAGCGCTGCGTCGTGGGACCTTGAACCTTGTGTCCTTGGTCAGGAATCGCTTGGCTTGAAAAGCCAGCGTCGTCTCCCAATGTTCGCAGTATCACGTGGAACGGCAGGTAAACTTGCTTCAAATTCGCTGGATCACTCACCTCACTTGCTTCCTTGTAGATTCCAACTTCTCGTGCGCAGGCTTCGGTGTGCTGCTCCAAGTTGGGTCGATCCTCAAACTCCGTGCCTTGAATCAGGACCGCTTCTTCGTGTGCTGCGCCACTTCCAATCGTGCCGTCCAAGACCCGGCTGAAGCTCGTCTCGCGCAGAGCCACCAAGTTGACTCTGACGGCGAGTTGAACTCCAGCAGGCTCGACGCCAGCCAACTTGTTCGCGTTGTGTCTGTCCAGTTCATGTTGTGTAGTTATTAATAAACCACGGCAGGGGTATGGGCTGCAGGGTTTATTCCGAGAGTCCGTGACGGGTGGCAGCGCGTCGGGCGCTAGATGTCCAGAGCAGCTGGCCTCTGGCGTCCCTCGACTCACTTTGGCTTGTTGTGGAGCACCAGGTTGCTCCACCTTCGTTTGTGTTGTCGGTTGCTTGGGGTTTCTCCGGCACTCGGCGTGCAGCAGGGTGTGGTGCCGCTTCTTGCACGTCGCGTACGCTCCGGTGGACACACACTGCGCTGAGGTATGTCCCGCCCGGAGGCAGTTGAAGCAGAGCTGCTTCTCCTTAACCTTGATCAGCCGCTGGGGGACTGCCATCTCCAGGAACTGCGGACACTTCCAGCTCTTGTGCTGGCCTAGTCCGCACACGTCGCACTTCTGTGCCGGCTCACTTCCGGCGGTCGAGACCATCTTCTGCTGACCCGGATCATCCGTAGCGTTCTGTCCGGGTGGCTTCTTGGTGGGATGTGACGAGTCCTTCTCGTCAGCGATCTTGCATGTGTCGATGAATGTCTTGGGCTTCTCGATCTTGTGGTTGTTCTCGGACCGTTCACCATGCGGGATGATAAACTCCGGTCGTACCCGATCTTCCGTGTCCAGCTGCTCTGCCAGCAGCTTCCCGGAACGCTTCTGGGGTTCGTCTATGGCCGCCTCGTTGGCGCATCTGACGATCTTAGCGGTTGTTGGGTTCGTTCTCTCGTCCACCCATTGTGGTACACCAGGCGTGTACGCGTTTCTTCGTCGTGTGGGCTGGCTCACTTCTAGCAGCTTCTCTTCGATGACCGTCAGGACCTCTGTGTGCAGGTTGTCGAAGGCGTCGTAGAGGGCATCTTGCTCGTCCCGTGATTTTGACGGAACCATGCCAAGGATCTGCCCGTACGCCGTATTGTACGCATCGTACGCGGCTTCTACCTCCTTCTGGCACGTCTTCAACGCTGCCCATGTGAGCGTTGTGGCATCTTTCAAGCTGTCAAGAATGGTAACGAGCTTACCTTGAGCCAGCTCCACGAGGTGGTCACTCCAAATATATTGCATTTATTTCATAAGTTAATCCGTATGTGCATCCATATTTACGTGCATACACCATTCCTCTATGAATTTTATTTCAGTGTTCACAGCTGTCATCGCAAACGCGCGCACTGTTTACAAACAACAACAAAATCAATCTGTCTCTATTACATTTTCCGGCCGAGCGATTCGCTGGCGCTCATCCGGCAATTTCATGGGCCAGCAGCTTCGTCGTAGTAAATCCGGATTTTCCATTGTTTTGTGTTGAATTTAGTGCGTGTTTGGACTCAGTAAGTCACCAGCAATCGAGATGGTGGTAACCCAGGAGGACAAGTCGATCGAGCTGCTGGACGTGGACCCTCAGGAGACGGAGAACGACGGGGTGGTGGTGGTGCTGGACTCCAAGCGGAAGGGCAAGCGCATCGTAATCAAGACTTTGACACGGCAGACGTACTTTTTGCCCGTGTTTGGCCTGGTTGATCCAGAGAAACTCAAGCCGGGCGATTTGGTGGGCGTAAACAAGGACTCGTACCTCATCCTGGAGACACTTCCGGCCGACCGAGCAGTATTCGGACATTGGCGGGTCGGACAGGCAAATCCAGAAATTGATTGAGGCCGTCGTGCTGCCGACGACGCACAAGGACAAGTTCAAGAACCTGAGAATTCATCCACCGAAGTCGACCTACCTGAAGCTGGCCGGCCAGTAGCTGGTGCAGATGTTCATCGGAGACGGTGCCAAGCTCGTCTGGGAAGCGTCCGCACTGACCATGGAAAAGTCGCCGGTGGTTTAATTTCTTTTTGTTTGTGAAATCATTTTTTTTGTATTGTTAGATATGATGAAAAAAAAACGATATTGACCGCCCCTCCTCTCCCTTCTCCCCCCATGCGACAACTCGTTGGGTTGCGAACAGGTGCACGTACTTTTTCAACTTGCTATTCGGCCCCACGATGAACGTAAAGATCCGTTCCTGCTTCAACCACTTTGTTATCTCTCGATCCCAGTTGTCCACCGAACTGCTCGGAGTCACGATCAGAACCCGCTTAACAACCGGCTGCCCGTAAGGTCCCTAATTCTTCAAGGTGTAGATCAACGCCAACGTCTGCAACGTCTTCCCCAGTCCCATCTCGTCGGCCAAAATCGCTCCCAACCGAGTCTTCGCGTTTCATTCCCAAAACCCTTCCCGCTGGTGCGGCCGCAAATGCTTAGCCACGCAGTACGGAACGCAACCCTTTGTTATACTTCCACTGATCGAGCGAAGGCTCCCTCATCATCAACGGAACAAAGTCCTCCGCAATCGCTTTTTCCCCACAGTCCCAACCAGCTCGACACCCGTGTCGACACCACAATCGGACTCCCGGCGCACATCGACTCCGCCGGCGGCCTAAACCCTCCTCTCGCCTCGAATCGAACCCTCTTCACCGGCACATCATTCTCCTTGGCCACCTCCCCATCAATCCGCTCCACCAGTTCAATCTCCTTGCTCAACCGCGAACCCTCCTCCAGCTCCTCCCCCTTCCCCAACCCGGAGCTCCCAATCACCTTGCCGTCCTCGTCGCCCAACGTGACGCTCTTCCCGCCCACGATGGTCAACGTTCCGTCGCCCTCCCACGTTTTGTGCTTTCTGGTCGTTATTTTGCCCCAGCGTTGAAGGAAACAAACAAGTGACAGTTCGAACTGTCACTATCCACACTGAACAAAATTCAATTCCGAATATCGTGCAGATAAATAATATTTACGCTTGTATTTACGATATTTACGCAATATTTACGGAAGTAAATCCAATGCGCTACGGATCAACCATGTGCCCAACCCCGTGGCCAGCTCACGCTAGTGGACGACGTCGCTGAACCGTTCCATTTCCTTTGCACTTGCTGCTGCGCTACGGATCACGCAGTGCACGTTGTTACCGGACTTGCCGCCGGTCTTCTACGATGTGGCCGCCTCCTCCGATTTCACCAGCCTCTCCGGTGGCTTCTTCGGGCAAAGCGCTTTGGCCACCGATGCTACAGTGGCAGGGCACTGAGCTCGGAACGGCTGCTGGAACCGTTCACTGTCGGGACCAGTTCCCGAAAGCGTCTTCTCTTACTTTTTGAGCTTCTTCGCGGAAGGTTTCTGCTCCTCTTCTTTGGAGTTCACTTCCAGGACCACTTCCCGATAGCTTCTTCCGACTCTCCCTGCAACCTCCGCTTCTTCTTCTCTGGAGTCGACGCGTCCTTGCTCGGCGCCACTCCCGAGGTAGTTGCAGGCGCCTTAGGGCACTTTCCGGCACAAGAGGGACACCAACAATCGGACCCAGTATCCGAACCAAGTACGGCAATCAGCCAATTCTGAAATCACGGTACTTGGGGGAACTTTGTGTCCTCTTGACCGGAACTACACTTCACTTGAACCTTCTTTCCGGAACCTTTTCCGGCTTCAGAAGGTTCTGGACGCATCCAAGATGGCGTCGCTTAGCACTTTTTTCAGTTGCTCTTCGGACGCATTCTGGCCAATTCCAAAATGGCGTCGCCTTTTTTCACTGAGCTGTTTTGCCAAGATGGCGTCTTTTATCACTTTCTTCGCAGCGGCTTTTTCCTTTCTTTGGGCCTTGTGCCCACTTGCCGCGATAGAAACGACCCTCTGCCGTTTGTCCTTCACAGATCCCGCGAACCCCGGCACTTCTGGTTCAATTTATCCGGGTCGTTTGGACCTTGTTCGAAGCGGACTGTATTTTTACTACAAACCTCCGGCGGACTTGGGAAACCAGCTTGGGAGGGTCGGAATTATCACAAGCAAACAAAACACTAGATTTTTCTCTTCACTAATCTATTTACGGCTACTTAACTTAATTTTAGTGGTAAAACTAGCGTCTCTTCCGACGATCGCGACGAGGTCACTTTACGTCCGACCGGTTCGGCTGCTTGCGATGAACTTGCTGCTTCTCCGAACGATCGCGTTAACTCGTCCGTTGCGCGCCAAAAAACTCTCCTCTCTTCGTCGTCGTTCGGGTTGTCGCTCTCTTTCTAGCACCGTCGTCATCAACGGCGCGCTGTTACCGCGCACATCGTTTGTGCGCTTCTTTCTCTCTTTCGGGCGTCATCGTGCTAACTCGCGCAAGTCGTTGCGCGCGCTTCTTGTTGTTGTTGGCAACGACGCAGGCTGGGTTGCCACCTTCTTTTCCGTTCTCGTCGCAGCAGGCACAGTGCTGCCAAAACCAAACCAAAATTTTCTTCGAGCTGACCTTGTCAGGCTCGAACAGACCATATTTGGTCATTTTTTTGGCTTTTGAGATAAGAAAACGCATTTAAAGCACATTGCAATTATTGAATCATAAAACAAATAAAATCTTTCATATCAAAAGTCACATTGAAAATTGAAAAATGTGTCATTTTGGTGTAGCTTCGCTAAGAATCGGTAATTAATGTCTGATATCAAATTATGCAGGCTTAAAATATAAAATTAGCTAACAAGTTATAGCAAAATTTATCATGATTGAGCATTTTATTCTGTGCATTAATCTGAAAAATAAATTTAAAAAAAAACAAAGACTTGCTATCATTATCGATTTTATGAAATCTGAGAAAATATTCAGCCAACTTAACTCCAATACTTAATATTCAATTCAACCTGTCTCATATTATTTGAAAATTAAAACATAAAATAACTATGTTTCTGAATCTAACCATATAAAGGTCTCCAATTACAATTATAAAATCAAAACTTATTTAGAAGCAATCATTGAAAATTAATATCAATTTATCTAAATGCTTGTAAATTTGGGAGGGGCGCCAAATTGATGCTTCGCCAAGGGCGTCGTGGACCCAAGGTACGGCTCGGGTACCACTATTTATATAAATTTGGAAAGTACATTAAATTTCCAATAAGATTCACTTCAGCAAACATTTAAAACACAAAGTTTGAGTCAAGTGAGATACAAATGTTAACTTTGCCTTTAATGACGGATCTTGATGACAAACTGAACTTCAGCTACAACCATAAGTGGTTGTAACTAAATGGAAGAGAAACCATTGAGAACCTGAACTGCCGGTCGTAAGCCCGGGTGAAAGAGGAACGTTGATATGGAGGCTGTTCTCTGCCTCCATATCGTAAAATCAAAAATCCACTGAGAACCAAACTGAGTGCTACACGGATGGCACACACAAATAGTCTGCCGTCCTAGTGCAAACGAGAGTTTCACGCGCTCCTGCATGGACCCCAATCTAAGGTGTCATGCGACCCGTGCCGAAAGATGAATGTTGGGGGGGGGGGGCTTTCAAAGTTTTAGCGGAGCCTGTGTGGTACCAAGGCGCCCCACGCAGTAACCAAGTCTCCTCTGACTCTATGCAGACTCTAGTCTCAGTTGAAGTGTGTTTTTTTTCCTTCACGGAGGGGCAAATCTAAGAAAATCTTGGTTGGTTAATTAAAAGTATGGGTTAATTTTTTACACAGCTTTTTTTCAACAATCGATTGTTGATTTTGTTAACCCGATATTGCTGACCACCAGTAACTAAAATTAACTAAAAAAATAGTTGGAATTGCCATTTTTGTTGGTTACTTACTTTACTTTATCAGCAACAGGTCTATCAACCCAACGCTGAACTAATCGAAGATTTCCAGGATGCTCGATCTTGGGTCGCTCGTCTCCAGTCGCCCACAATGTTGGCCGCTCTTGCATCTTCGTCGACTGCACACAGCCAACGCGTACGAGGCCTTCCACGAAGCCGACGCCCCCGTCCAGGTTCGCTGCTGAATATCGTTTTAGCCGCCCGCTCGTCCGACATTCTGGCTACATGTCCAGCCCACTTCAGCCTGTCGTGCTTGATGACTTTTACGATATCAGCATGTTTGTAGTCTTGGTACAGCTCGAAGATCTTGCGCCTGCGCCACCGGTCTCCTACTTGCTTGCCGTCGAAGATAGAACGCAGGATTCTCCGCTCGAAGACCCCAAGTGCTCTCTGGTCAGCATTTTTTAGCGTCCACGACTCGTGACCGTAAAGAGCTACATGGAGTGTCAAGGTCTTGTACAGCGTGATTCTCGTAGGCGTCTTTAGGCTGCGGGACCTTAGCTGGCTACGAAGACCGTAAAAAACCCTGTTTGCAGCACTAATCCGCCGTTTCACTTCGCAGCTCACATCGTTGTCGCACGTCACGAGTGTACCAAGATATACAAATTCATCCACCACCTCATATCTTTCTCCATCTATTTCCACCTCCGAAACACCTTCACCTGCACTGCCACGCGCTCTGCCAGCAACCAGATACTCGGTCTTGGCAGTGTTGATGGTCAGTCCGATCTTCGCAGCTTCCCATTTGAAAGGTACGAACGCCTCCTCCACTGAACGACAATCGATACCAATGATGTCGATGTCGTCAGCGTATCCAAGCAGCATGTGCGATTTAGTGATGAGCGTTCCGTTTTTTTTTTTTAATTTATATTTATTCAGATTTTCTCTTTCATGTACATTCATTCAGTTAAAATATTATTGAGTGTCCAATCACAATCGATGACTTTTCACCTCAATTTTAAATACTAGCAACTTTTATTTATTCATGAAATATTGTAGCTTTCGCTATTCAGTGATTTCAAGGTCCTACATGTACAAAAGGGAAAAGGGATACCTTAAAACTAACTTATAAACTATATAAAGAGCGGATCAATGCAGCTGAAGACTGCAATGATTTTTGTCGAAATTCATTAATTATCTTATTGGACATAACGTCTAAAGTGTCAACTTCGGCTAATTGATGAAGTTCACTGGTGCTGAACCAGGGAGGAAGTTTCAGAATCATTTTCAGAATTTTGTTCTGAATCCGCTGAAGTTTTTTCTTCCTGGTTAAGCAACAGGTGGTGACTTCTGGCAACACTGCAACGGAAAGGTCAGCTTTTGTTTTGCTCCTCAAGCATCGTTAATTTATTAACGTTTTTCGCGTTTTATCTCCTTTATTTTCATATTTCCGGCCGTCGGAGGTCATCTACGGATCGGGACAAGTGGGGGTTGAACGACACCGGTTCCACCAGGACAAAAACATCCCCATTTTTTGCGACGTCCTCAGCGGCAAGTTTGAGGTTAGGATGACGAGCAGACGATCGGTGAACAGCAAGGCGGGAAAAACCAGCAAGCCGCAAATCGACCAGGAGGCCATCTCCCAGCAGCTGCAGGAGATTTCGGCAAAGCTGTGTAAGCTCGACGAGTTGGAAAAACTCAACAAGGACCTTCAAGGCAACCTGTTGAAGCTTTCCCATCGCGTGGACGCTGTCACCGCCGAGAACCGTCTCCTCAAGCAGGAGATCGCGGATCTCAAGCAGGCGCAGCTGCAGGACGAGATCTTGATCAAAGGGTTCAAGCTGGAACGCCCGGAGCAACACCGGGAAGTGTTCCAGAACGTCTGTAAGGCTACTGGTTTCGAAGCACCAGACGTCAAGGAAGTGCGCCCCCTGGTGTTCAAGAAGAATCAGCATACGGACGCTGTTCTGGTCAAGTTTTGGCGCGTTGAGGACAAGAACCGGTTCATCAAGTGTGTGCGGTCAATCAAGAAGCCACTGACCCCGCGCGACGTGAACGTTCGATCCAAAAGCAAGTTCATTCTTGTGCAGGATCACCTCACGCCGGAGAAGTTGCAGCTTCACAACAAGGCCTGGGATCTGACGAAATTGGGTCTGCAGCGTCCGTGGTTCTACAGAGGTTCCACCTGGATCAGTCATCCGGAGTCCAAGAAGCCATTCCGTGTGGGTGACTCGAAGGACGTCGATGAAATCGAGTTCATCCTGTGCACGCGCGAGGACAACGGCCACCCAGACTTGAGTGAGGTAATTGAATCGGATAATTAACTGCTCGTAATTTATGGAAGATTTTGAGAACTTAATTGATCAGGATTTTGAGTCATCTAATTTTTTGTTTCCTAGTGTTGACGGATATGATCGGGACATTTCCGATTTTGCGGGTTTTCTTTTTGTTCAAGTAAATGCTAGAAGTATAAGTAATATTAACCGTTTTGATAAGCTTAAATTTGCTCTTCACAAGTTGCCACGTAAACCAGATGTGCTTGTTGTGAGTGAAACATGGGTTTCCGTTGATTTAGTTCAACTATACGATATTGATGGTTACGAATCAACTTTTTCTTGTCGTAAAGATGGTAGAGGGGGCGGTCTAGCTGTGTTTGTGCTTAAAAAACTCAACTTTTCAATTATCAATAGTTCAGAAATAGTGTCTGCAAATAACTCGATAAATTTCATTCAAATTAAAATTTTTAGTGATAACGATAAATCTCTTCTTGTTTCTTCTTATTATAGGCCACCAGATGATAGTATTTTAACTGATTTTTTCAACCATTTAGAAAGTACATTATCTTCAAGTAACTCCTTACACACCCGAGCAGGGGTAAATAACACGGGAATACCAAATTTTGGTATTACTTGGGCAAATAACAGGGACCAAAATGTGCCCTTGGTTGCCCAGTAATAGATGGTAAAATACCATGAAATCATACCAAAGTCTTGTATGTGGAAGGGCACAACAATACCAAACCATGTTATTCCAAGGGTAAAATAATACCTCAAAATAAAACCATTTCAATACCAAGTTGAGGTCTTCTGGATTTTTGAACATTGCTTGAATACCAAAACTTGGTATTGCCATGGTTTAATTTTACATGATACATGATTTTGGTATGATTTGATGGTATTTAACCATCTATTACTGGGCAACCAAGAGCACATTTTGGTCGCTGGTATTTGCACAAGAAATACCAAAATTTGGTATTTTCATACCATTTTAGTGCAACAGTTGCAGTTAGTGAAAAACGGAAATGATCCATATGCAACAGCCAAATCTACTCACCTGATGATTCCATGTTGTTCTTAGTGATATTCTTCACCACATCGAATGCATTTGTCATTGAAGAACGGTCTTGCTTTAAGTTCTTGAAGATTCTAAAAAATAACAAGATTGAAAAATAAGTGTTGTTATCATGAAACTGGATTGAAATTCACCAAAATTCAATAATCTGTCGATTAACTCGTTTTTCAAAGTATTTGGTTATCCCAACTTAGAGAAATTTCAACGTTTTCAATCAGCTTTAACATTTTAGGGTTTCATGTCATTTTAGCACAACATTAATTATCTCATCAAAATTTATTAAAAAAATTCCCATAGTTTCAGAGAAATTTGATGAAACTTTTCAATACCAAAATAATTCCAAAATGTGGCATCCTGACTTAGAATTTTTTCCACAATTTCAAGTCATTTCTTTAGGGGGTATATCAAAAATGTTTAAAATCAAGTTTGAAATTTCCGCTTTTCAATGAAAGCATTCGCTTTGAGACATCATTTTAGCGCAAAATTAATTATTTTGTCAAAATTGGTCAAAATTTTCCCATAGTTTCAGAGGAATTTGATAAAACACTTTGAGACATCATTTTAGCGCAAAATTAATTATTTTGTCAAAATTGGTCAAAACACTGTAATACCAAAAGAATACCAAAATGTGGTGTTCGACTATTGACAAATTCTGCAATTTTGCAATATCAAAACAATACCTTAAATTGGTATGATAGCACATTTTGCTCTTGCATAATCCTTAAGACAAATTTTAAAGGGTCCAGGAATACCAAAATTTGGTATTGATACCAGAGAAAGGTATTATTACGCATTTCCCTTGTTATTTACCCATGCTCGGGCATACTCGTAGGCGACATAAACATAGATACTAAATCCTCTTCTACTAAATTAAACGATTATTTAAATATCTTATCATCATTCGGTTTTTCGATAACTAACACAAACATAACTAGACCATCCAGTAACTCAATTATTGATCATGTAGCATTTAATTATACTGAACATTTTTCAATCATTAATGATACCATCCATAATCCTGACAGTGATCATAATTTTATTGTTACTTTAGTTCCATTTTCTCCTCATTTATTACCAAACACACCTAAATTTAAACAACACATCAATTATTGTAGATTAGAGCAACTTCTTGAACTACGATTTAATCCAACCTACATGGGCAATTATGATGATCCTAATGAATTTTACAATTATTTCCTTTCGACTCTTAACAGAACTTTAACAGAATGCACGACACAAATCGAACTAAAGTCAAAACCATCAGAAATCTGTCCTTGGATGACTGATGGTTTAAAAACTTTGCTGAATTCATCGAAAAATCTAAGAAAAAAAAGAAAGAAGTTGTTTTCACTAGGTAAAAATACTGATAATATTGACATAAAAATACAGAATCTAACTGAAAGAATTCAAAATTATAACGACACATTGAACAAAAAGTACTACATTAACAAATTTGCAAATGCCAAGAACACAAAAGAAATTTGGAATAATATTAATAATGTCTTAGGGCGTAATAAAAAATTCAACTCACCATCTGAAATGACCCAAACTCTTCCTTCTGGCCAACAAGTAAAAATATCAGAAAAACAAGAAATCGTGAACGAATTCAATAATTATTTCACTTCAATTGGAGAACAAATGGCTCAGAAAATTGTAATTAACCCGAATGATGATATAAACAAATTTGAAACGTTGAAACGAAGTCAAAGAACTTTTTTCCTAAATCCTACTAATGAAACTGAAATTGAAAATCTAATTAATTCGTTTAGTAACAATACTGCTAGTGGCTTCGATAAAATCTGGAGTAACATTTGAAAAGGGCGCATAAGCATTTGGACAACTGCAACTATTTTGTAATTTCCCAGGCAATAGGCAACTATTTTACAAAACCCATAGAGTTAAATGGTAGCTGGGGAGGTCAGCTATTGCTTCCCATATCGAATTTTAAGAAAAAGTTACCTGAAGCTTGAGAAAGAGCAAAATAGTTCAAACTGTTAAAATGCTTATCCGCCCTTTTCTCGTGTTGCTCCAGAAATTAGTGCTTTCCTTCTTAAAAAGTTAAGTCATGTAGTTTCCCCTATTCTTTCCAATATTTTCAATTTGTGTATGTCTCAAGGCATTTATCCTGATAAATTAAAAATAGCTAGGGTAACCCCAGTTTTTAAAGCAGGTTCTCCTTCATTATTTAACAACTATAGGCCCATCTCTGTTTTGTCTGTCCTCAATAAGATATTTGAAAAAATTCTATTCAATCGCTTAACCATTTTTCTAAATAGTAATAATTTTCTCTGTCCCCAACAATATGGTTTTCGGGAAAAATCATCTACATCGAATGCTGTTATTGACCTCGTAAATAAGATTCAACTTAACTTAGATAATCGCGATGACGTTCTTGGTTTATTTTTAGATTTATCGAAAGCATTTGATACAGTTGATCGAAAAATATTAATAGATAAACTTAGATATGCTGGCGTTCGTGGTATTGCTTTGGATTTATTTACTAGTTATCTTTCTAATCGTGCTCAGTTTGTTTGTATTGATGGAATACATAGCTTGCTAACTTTAGTAAACGTGGGAGTACCTCAAGGCTCTGTGCTTGGTCCATTGTTTTTTATTATATACTTAAATGATTTTTCGTTACTTCCTCTTAAAGGGGACTTGAGGCTCTTTGCAGATGATTCTTCTCTCTTTTACAATAACAAGTCTACTAACATGAATGATCTTAATTTGCGAGACGATCTAACAATAGTAATCGAATACTTTAGATTGAATAAATTAACATTGAATATTAACAAAACGAACATTATAAATATAAAAAATTCTTCACGTTCAATACCCAATAGTTTATCTCTCACCACAAGTAAATTTCCAGATTTAGAAGTAGTCTCAGACACTAAATATTTAGGTATCATTCTAGATAATCGTCTTAATTGGTCAGCACATATCAACGCTCTTATACTAAAACTTCATAAAATCACTGGTATCATCTTTAAAATAAAGCACAAGCTTCCTCAAAAAGTTCTTTTTCTCATCTATCATTCTCTATTTCATTCTATACTTTCCTATGTAACAGCTGTTTGGGGTAATGCATGTGGTCTTCTTATCAATAAACTTCAAGTAGCTCAAAATAGAATCCTAAAAATCATCTTAAATCTTCCTATTCGTAGTCACACAGTCGATTTGTATGTAAAGAATAATATTTTACCTGTCAGGGGAATATACAGCAATTCCCCACGAAAACAGCATGGAAAAAAACAAAAGTGCTCGGATCGGGCTCAAAATTTTTCTGGGGGTTCCCTGGCCGAAATAATTAGACCCGTATTTTTTTGTTTGGCCATTAGGGTGACCTACGGCGTGTTAGGGTGGTCTGAAAAATGGCCATTTTCGTCGATTTTCGCAAAAACCACTTTTTTCGAAAAATCATAACTCCTCGCCATTTTAACCGATTTCAATTGCCTTATACGCAAATGAAAGGTGATAAGTTGGCCTTTCAAAGAAAAATAATAAGAAGTTTCAAAAATCTAGGCTAACATATGAAAAGGGCGTATGAAACTTTAAATGCCGTTTTGACGGTGTCTGGACCAAAGAGCCTATGTCTGGAAATATTTTTATCGGATTCCCCGGACATTTTTACATAACATACTAAAAAATGGTAGGAGTTCATTAACAGGATTCCGAGATATGATTTTTTGAAAATAAAATCCGTGTTTTTTGACGCGCCACGCGCAAAAACCGGAAAATGACGAAATTGGCAAAAAATCAACTTTTTTCACTAAAACAGCGATAACTTTAAAATTTCAGCGATGACCTATAGATGTTTGGGTACCAAAATTTTTGTGATTAAAAGACGCAACTTTTGGTACCCAGACATGTATAGGTCATCGCTGAAATTTTAAAGTTATCGCTGTTTTAGTGAAAAAAGCTGATTTTTTGCCAATTTCGTCATTCTCCGGTTTTTGCGCGCGGCGCGTCAAAAAACACGGATTTTGTTTTCAAAAAATCATATCTCGGAATCCTGTTAATGAACTCCTCCCATTTTTTAGTATGTTATGTAAAAATGTCCGGGGAATCCGATAAAAATATTTCCAGACATAGGCTCTTTGGTCCAGACACCGCCAAAACGGCATTTAAAAGTTTCATACGCCCTTTTCATATGTTAGCCTAGATTTTTGAAACTTCTTATTATTTTTCTTTGAAAGGCCAACTTATCACCTTTCATTTGCGTATAAGACAATTGAAATCGGTTAAAATGGCGAGGAGTTATGATTCTTTGAAAAAAGTGGTTTTTGCGAAAATCGACGAAAATGGCCATTTTTCAGACCACCCTAACACGCCGTAGGTCACCCTAATGGCCAAACAAAAAAAATACGGGTCTAATTATTTCGGCCAGGGAACCCCCAGAAAAATTTTGAGCCCGATCCGAGCACTTTTGTTTTTTTCCATGCTGTTTTCGTGGGGAATTGCTGTATATGTGTTTCAAGTTTGTAGTTTCATTTACCTTTGCTTAAATAATAAAACCCATAGTAATACTAAATTTGTTCGTTCTAACCATCAATATGGTACAAGATATCACGATCTGTTGAATCGTCCTAACGTAACCACAGTACCTGGTGAGCGCAGTATAAATTTCAATGGAGCTCAGCTTTATAATTATTTTAACAATAGATTTGGTAAAAGTTCATCCTTAAATATCTTCAAAAATCAACTAAAGCATTGTTTGTCCCGACCTGACATCATAGAAAAACTTCTAAAGTCCGTTAATATTTTCGCTTAATTATTTTGTTAGTTAATTCTCCGATTCATTCCCTCGTTTGTATTTGTATCCATCTTGAACACATTTATCTTGGTAGTTTTCTTTTATTTATTTTCAGCCGCTAATCGCCAGAAACCGAACTCCTTAAAAGGTCTACGCCGATGGAGTTCTGGAGCCAGCCGCATCAACTTTGTCGTTACATTTTTATTTAATTTTCAATGACATGTAATCTACTTAATTTGTATTGCACATTGAAAAGAAACAGTTTTTTCAGTCAGCACTTTGCTGGCTTTTTCTGTCAAAAATAAAACAATCAAGCTTGTCCAGATCGGCACAGCATAAAGCATGGCAGGTCTGAAAATTTGTTTATAAATTAACAGTTTATTCTTGAGACAAAGTCTAGAATTCCTGTTTATAAGTGGATACAAACATTTAATATATTTGTTACATTTAACCTGGATACTTTCAATGAGATCCTTGTAAGTAAGGTTTTTGTCAAAGGCAAGTCCAAGATATTTCAGATTGGTGCGCTGGAAGTGGGGACGCGAAGTCGTGATTATACAGGTTATTTTTTTTTGTGTGCTTTTGTGTCGCTGTTCGTATGGGGTGAGTGATTATGTTAATCGAATAATAGCAGGCCTTACTGAATTATATGTGTCTTGAGCGTAATTTTCGTTGGGTAATTGGTGTTTTTTTGTGATCTTAATTATTTGTTTTGTGATTTTCAAAGCCCTTCCTATATCATCGTTGATCGGAAGGCACGGCGTCGGGTAAATTGTGTACATTTTTTTCGAATAAGGTTTTATTTTTTATGGTGAAAAGGCCATTTCTATATAATGATCGAAAGACGCACTGACACCTTGGATTAATTAATAGTGGAGTGAAATAATTGTGAGTGAGTGATTTTGTGTGTTAACCAGAAAGACCTTTCCATAGCATCGTTGCTCGGAAGGCTCGCCGACGGGTCTGTTATGAAAGTCCTCCCCATAGCATCGTAGCTCGGGAGGCATCGAAAAGCCAATACCTTATCCTACTAACCCAAAAAAATAATAATCACGTGATGCTTGAAGGAGATGCTGTGGATTCAACGGTCTCAAGCGGTATCAACAAGTATATAGCGAAAAACTGTGTGCTTGATGAGTCTGCAACTTCAACTATCGGACTAACATTCCTCCCTTTCGTTGAACTGCAGGCTTCTTGGGAGGGCGCCGGTATTGACTAATAAAGTAGGGATCTTCAGAGGTTAAACAGTGAACGGATGGTTGGCTCCCACTAATCATTTTTGATTCATTGTTTAACTTCAGCTGATCTGTCAATAACGGAGTAGCAGCTCATTGGCAGTCAACCATGCTCATGCTCATGCTCATGCTCATGCTCAAGGCAAGTCCAAGATATTTCACTTGATCCTCCCACTTTAAATTTACCTCATTCATTTTTATAATGTGATGACTTTTTGGTTTAAGAAAATCAGCCCTTGGTTTGTGAAGGAAAATAATAAGTTGAGTTTTTGCAGCATTTGGAGTAATTTTCCATTCTTTCAAATAAGAATTGAAAATATCCAAGCTTTTTTGTAATCTTCTTTTGATGACACGAAGGCTTCTACCTTTGGCGGAGATGCTTGTATCATCAGCAAAAAGTGATTTCTGACATCATGGGGGCAAATCAGGCAAGTCAGATGTAAAAATATTGTATAAAATTGGACCCAAAATGCTTCCTTGAGGGACGCCAGCACGTACAGGTAGTTGATCAGATTTGCTATTCTGATAACATACCTGCAGAGTACGATCCGTCAAATAATTTTGGATAATTTTCACGATATAAACCGGAAAATTAAACCTTTTCAATTTCGCAATCAAACCTTTATGCCAAACACTGTCAAATGCTTTTTCTATGTCTAGAAGAGCAGCGCCAGTAGAATAGCTTTGGAATAGCCCTCAGATTTGTTGCTTCGAATTAAACTTGAAACTCTCAACAACTGATGAGTAGTTGAATGCCCAAGGCGAAAACCAAACTGCTCATCAGCGAAAATTGAATTTTCATTAATGTGCGTCATCATTCTAGAATTATTCTTTCGAATAATTTACTAATAGATGAAAGCAAACTAATGGGCCGATAGCTTGAGGCTTCAGCAGGATTTTTATCCGGTTTCAAAATCGGAACTACTTTGGCATTTTTCCAACTACTTCCAACTCAACACATTTGTTGCAAATTTTGACCAAGCTACTCAAAGTTGCTTCTGATATTTTTTTAATCAAAATGTAAAAAATGCCATCCTCACCAGGGGCTTTCATATTTTTAATTTTTTTGATAAAAGATTTTATTTCATTCAGATCCGAATTCAAAACTTCATCTGATGAAAATTCTTGTTCAACAATATTCTGAAATTCTATTGAAATTTGATCTTCAATAGGACTCAAAACATTTAAGTTGAAATTATGAGCACTCTCAAACTGCTGAGCAAGTTTTTGAGCTTTCTCCCCATTAGTTAATAGAATGTTATCACCATCTTTTAAAGAAGGTATTGATTTTGAGGTTTCTTAACAACCTTTGAAAGTTTCCAAAAAGGTTTGGAATAAGGTTTAATTTGTTCAACATCTCTTGCGAACTTTTCATTTCGCAGGAGAGTGAATCTGTGATCAATAACCTTTTGCAAATCTTTTTGAATTCGCTTCAGTGTAGGATCACGAGAACGTTGATACTGTCTTCGGCGAACATTTTTCAGACGAATCAGAAGCTGAAGATCGACGTCAATAATGGGAGAATCAAATTTGACTTGGACTTTAGGAATAGCAATATTCCTAGCATCCAAAATTGCATTAGTTAAAGATTCCAAGGCTGAATCAATATCAGCTATGGTTTCTAAAACAAAATCATGATTTAAATTATTCTCAATATGATGTTGATACCTGTCCCAATTAGCTTTGTGGTAATTAAACAAAAAACTATTGGGTCTGTTAACTGCTTCATGAGAAAGTGAAAAAGTTACTGGAAGGTGATCAGAATCAAAATCAGCATGAGTCACTAAAGGACCACAATACTGACTTTGATTTGTCAAAACCAAATCAATTGTTGATGGATTTCTAACAGAAGAAAAGCAAGTTGGCCCATTCGGATATAAAACCGAATAAAGACCAGAAGTGCAATCTCTGAATAGAATTTTACCATTGGAATTTACTTTTGAATTATTCCAAGATTGGTGTTTGGCATTAAAATCACCGATGATCAAAAATCGAGATCTATGCCGAGTAAGTTTATTCAAATCCCCTTTGAAATAATTTTTATTTTCCCCAGTGCATTGGAAAGGCAAATATGCAGCTGCAATCATAATTTTCCCAAAAGAAGTTTCAAGTTCAATGCCCAAACTTTCAATAACTTTTAACTTAAAGTCACGTAATGTGCTATAAGTCATACTACGGTTGATAACTATTGCAACTCCACCGCCATTTCGATCCATTCGGTTATTAGTTATAACTTTATAATCTAGATCACTTTTCAAATAAGTGCCAGTTTTTTAAAATGTTTCGGTTATAACAGCAACATGCACGTTATGAACTCGTAAAAAGTTGAAAAATTCATTTTCTTTCGCTTTTAAAAAGCGAGCATTAAAATTCATAATATTGATGGAATTACTTAGATCCATGATTAAACTTCAGGGTAAGAACAACATCATTCGCAAATTTTAATCCGATCTGGATAGCTTCCATCATAGATCCCAGATACGAGATTTTCTTACAGAATTGGTTCTGTAAGAATCCTGCTAGAATGATTCTAGCAGCCTTGTCAGAATTCTGTAAGAATTTTGCAAGAATTTTCTTTTAGAAAATACTGCTCACTGATTGGCTGGCGGTTTACCGGTTCAAATCACATCGTCTACTAATATTTCCGCGACATCGTCTACTAATATTTCCAACCTGGGATACTCGGACAGATTGGCAAAGAAAAGCATGCAGTGTGCTGCCGAAGGAGCAACAGTCCCCATGGTGTTTTAAAAAGTTATGTGGCATTATAGAGCAGAAAATGACTTGTAATTAACAGAGAAATAAATTTTGTTCGTAATGCAATTTTATTTTGCCTAAAATTAATAAACAATAAAATTCCGACAAAATTCTAGCAGGATTCTAGCAAAAAATTTTGCCGTCTCATTCTAGATAAATTCTTACTGAATTCTAGCAGGATGGCCTGTCAGAAAAGTTCTAGCAGCATTCTTGCAGGGTTCTAACAAAACCGGTTGCCTTAACCGGATTCTGCTAGAACCGGTTATTGCATTTGAGCTAGAATTCTGTGAGAATTCTTACAAAGTTCTGGCAAGATGATGGCAGCGTTCTAGCAAGAATAATTTTTCTCTGCAAGAATTATGTAAGAATCCTGCGAGAACGTCGTGACTGGGATATGTAGCATTACTCATTGTTTGAATCAAACCAAACAGTGTGTTTTGCAAAAAAGACATTTTTTCAAACGTAACATCGCCGAGATCAGAAGATCCCAAAGCGTTGCCAACTGAAAAAAATTAAGATTGAATTTGAGGTACCTGGCCAATTTCAGGAAGAATGGCAGAGGATTTGAAATTTTTGGATGTACCTGAAACAGCAGCCGCATAGGAAATACCGTTGCCTATTTCAATGGTAGAAGTATTTTGTCTAGCTCTCTCGTTAGAGGGAGATAGCAAAAACGTTTGATTTAAAGTTGCAGGTACAACCTGACTTTGAGAAAATTTCGGTTTTGATTTCGGCTGATGCTTAGCACGAGAATCCAAAACCTTTTTTTCTGATGGGGCAATCCCAGAAATTTGATTTGTGATTTCCACCACAATTTGCACATTTAAATTGGGTGACTTCTTTCACGGGACAGTTGTCCTTGTCGTGAGAAGAATCCCCGCAAACCATGCATTTTGGAACCATGGCGCAATGATCAGTACCGTGACCGAATGCCTGGCAACGCCGGCACTGGGTCAGATTCAGGCCATTACCGCCATGTTTCTTAAAATGCTCCCACTTTACCCGTACACAGAAAAAAATCAATTCTCGAAACCGTGAAGTCAGTTCACGATTATGAGAACCACGAAGGAATATATTCACGTTTATGGTGCAAATGCACCATACTCATGAATAAATTCCTTCGTGGATCTCACATTCGTGAACTTTATTCTCGATTACGGGAATTGATTTTTTTTCTGTGTACATCTAATCTAATCTAATCTAATCTAATCAGACCCTAGCGCAGCCAATCTTTCGAAGGGATCCTGGAGAGTGCCTTAGGTTAGATGACGCCTAGCACTCTTCTTGTCATTTATTAACTTTTTTAGTGTGCCATTATATTAGAATGCATTGAAACATCACAAGCGTTAAAGCGGCCAGGCCTACTGCGTAAAGCCGTATCGCAGAGATGACTCGTAATTGGGTTGAGTTTGAGCACTGAGTGGTCGAACAACAACACAATTCTGAATCGACAGGGGGGGAAGAAGCGTGGGGACACACCACCATACGCTCCGAGATTTGTTTGTATTCGTTGGGAGCACCATGCTAAGAAGGTTTGGTACTCCGGACCCTCTGGGATGGGACATTGTATTTCCACGAATGCCCTGGACACTATTTGCCGTGGTTATAGCGCCACAACTCGTTCGCTCCCACTTTACCCGTACATGGAACAAAAACTGAACTTTGTCCAAAAGTTTCAAATTGTTGATTTCATTTCTGTTGAAATGAATCAAATAAAATTGTGAAGTCAAACCAAAGCGAGAAATATTCCCGTTTGATTTTTTCTTCATTGGTTTTACTTGGGATGGGGCAAAGCCAAGCAACACCTTAAGTTCGTTTTTGATCTCATCCACCGACAAGTCGTTGGAGAGACCTTTCAGGGCCGCCTTGAATGGACGAGCATTCTTGGTCTCATACGTGTAGAAATTGTGTTTGTGGTTTTTCAAATAACCAACAAAAGTTTGGTGATCTTGTAAAGATTCCGTCAACAAGCGACATTCTCCTCTTCGACCAAGCTGGAACGAAACCTTCAAATTGCAAGTTTCCTTGCAATTCTTCAGTTGCGTTCGAAAGCTGGCCAAATCGGAGACGGAAGTCACTACAATTGGCGGAGCCTTTACTCGTTTCTCGACGGCAGAAGGCTCAGTACGAGGAGAAGGATCCTTGTCAATAGTTTCGGATAAAACACCGAAACTGTTTGCCAATGGAATTGGAGGATCAACCTCACTTTCAGAATCAGACCTCGGATGAGGCTGTTTTCTTTTTCTGTTTCCGTCTGCCGATTTAGCGTTCAAACGCTTCACCGACGTAACGACCAAATCTTCAGAAGATTTGCGTTTACCTTTGTTTTGACGCATTTTGCAAGCAAAGTTCTCTTGAAAAGATGGCTTTGTTAGTAAAATACAACAAAATTTCAGGTGGGGTTCTTGAAAAGACTGTTTAGAATTTTGGAAAATAACTCAGGTAGTCTTTAAAAAGACTGTGAATTTTGTTTGAAATAACTCTGAGCTTAGGTAGTAAAAAATACCGCAGCTCTAGTGTCCGTTCACCTTGAAGAACCGCAAGACACTGATGAGTGTTTCGTTTCTTTGCACGCCTGCCCTTCAAACAGCATCCTTCAACGCTATGATGAACAGTAAGTTCGAGAGAGCATCGCCCTGCTCCAAGCCATCCAACGTAACGAAAGCTTCAGATGTCTCGTTAGCTATTCGCACGCTTGATTTTGCTCCGTCGAGCGTTGCACGAATCAATCTTATTAGCTTCACCGGAAAGCCGTGTTCTAGCATAATTTTCCAAAGTTCGTTTCTTTTGACTGAATCGTACGCCGCCTTGAAGTCGATGAACAAATGGTGTGTTTGCAGGTTGTACTCCCGGAACTTGTCGAGGATTTGTCGCAGAGTGAACATCTGGTCCGTCGTTGACCAACCCGCTCGCACTCAGCTTGCTCCACAGGATACGGGATAGTACTTTGTACGCTGAGTTGAGGATTGTGATGCCTCGATAGTGGCACAATCGAGTCTTTGCCCTTTCTTGTAGATTGGGGTGATGAGCCCGTCTAACCAGTCGGTCGGAAGCTGTTCTTCGCACCAAATTCGCTGGACAATTTGGTGCAGAATATCGATCATCCACGCGCTCCCGTGCTTCAAAAGTTCGGCCGGAAGTCCGTCCTTTCCCGCGGATTTCGCGTTCTTGAGCTCCTTTACGGCTTTTTCCACGTCCTCCAACGTAGGCGGGTCCACAGCTATTCCATCATCCTCAACGTTCATCCTGTCCTCGACGACTCTCTCTCGCATCTCACCGTTCAACAGCTGTTGAAAGTGCTCCTTCTACCTGGCCGCTACCGCTGTCTTATCTGTCAACAGGTTACCTTCCCTGTCGTTGCACATAACAGGGGAAGGCCGACGCCTTTCTTTCTTACACCGTTGACAGTTGCATAAAACCTCCGCTTATCGTTCGCGTTGTACTGTGCTTGAGCTTCGGCAAGTACTCTCTCGTCGTACTCCCGTTCTTTTCGGCGGTGGGTTCGTTTCTCAGCTCTTCGCAGCTCGCTGTATCGCTCACAGTTTCGGCGCGTACCCTTAACCAGCATCCCAAGTAACCGCGGGACACTAAAACTTAACTTTTAATCAACTCTATATCAAAATATGAAGTAAGCTATATACAGTCACATAACTCTATATCCCCTTGTAGAGTGGAATTAAAGTCAAAAGTGGCGACGTTAAGGGTGGATATAGAGTAATGTTCAGAAAAACAACAAAATACTACATTACCGACACTTGGTTGGTGGTGTCAAAAAGCTTTCCACAGCACCAAAGCCTCTCCTCTCTCTTTCCCTCTCAGAGCTTTCGATAATTTGCAAGTTTCAGTAGAGGACTGGCGCGCCTTCCATCTCCCCTATCTGAACAATTGATGTCCGGGAAGCTATTTGTCGAACGGATCTTTCATGTGGATGTGCTACAATCAAATGCCGCAAATCTTTATTTACTTCCACTAATGTGGATTAAGTGGCTTGAAACTTTAAAAGAAGTGTCACAGCTTCGAAACATTTTTTGAAGTTGATTTAGAGTTCCGGTAAACTAAAAGCTTACTCTATAGTGAAATAAAAAGCTTCTATTAATGCTTTGGAACATTTTTGTGCTAAATGCTTCGAAGCTCTAAATGGCTGATCTATATGTTCTTATAGAGTAAGCAATAATGTTCCATGACATAAATGTTTCAAAGCATTTCAAAAGGCTATTTAAAGTTTCAAAGTACCGGGAATGCTATGTTAGAGTGTATTTAGAGTTTTGATTTAATGCTTGTGGTTACTTGGGATACGTCCTGGCCTCGTTCTTCTCGTCCGTCACTCGCTGGCACTCCGCATCGAACCACCCTTTGGGTTTGCGTCCTCTGGTCGTGCCGATCACTTCGGTAGCCGTTGTGTTGACGATGCTCTGGAGGGCTCCCCATTGCTCGTCCAGGTTACCCGAAGGCGCGTCCTCGTTGATCCGCTCGTCGAGCTTCCGACTGTACTCTGCAGCAACGTCGCTGCTCGCGAGGCGCTGGACGTTCAACCGCGCTATCCTCGCAGTCTGCGGGGTCAACATGTTCGATAGCCTAGCTCGGATCTTGCACGCTACCAGGAAGTGATCAGAGTCGATGTTCGGTCCACTGTACGATCGGACGACCACCAAAACGTGATCGATTCGTGTGCACGATTCGCCATTCGGGTGGCGCCAGGTCTGCTTCCGAATGTTCATGCGCGCAAAGAAGGTGCTACAGATAGCCATTCCTCTGGCTGCGACGAAATTGACCAAACGTAGGCCGTAGTAATTCGTGCGAGGATGAAGGCTCTCCTTGCCGATGACAAGATGGAAGAAGGCTTCCCTTCCGACCTGAACGTTTGCGTCTCCGATGACTATCTTCACGTCGTGTCTTGGGCACTCTCCATAGGTCTTATCGAGACGCTCGTAGAAAGCGTCTTTATCGTCATCGGGCTTGTCGTTCGTCGGCGCATAGATATTGATCAGGCTGTAGTTGAAGAATTTGCCCTTTATTCTCAACACGCAGATCCGGTCATTCACCACCTTCCACTTGATGACTCGGTTCTTCTTATCCCCAATCACTACGAAACCAACTCCGTGCATCGCCTTTTCGCCGCCACTGTAGTAGATGTGGTACTTGAAAGAGGTGTTGGATGGCGGTCACATGCACGTTCAGCTTGTGCAGCTCCCGGGCAAGAAGGCCAGCACGTGCAGGATCTTGGAGAGTTCGAACGTTCCAAGTACCGAGTTTCCAATCGTTGTCCTTTTTACATCGCCTGGTCTGATGCCGATTTATCCGTCCTGAATTTCTTCTTTTGTTTTTCTGAGTTAGTGTTTCGCTTCGGTCCTCAGTTCACAGCCAGAGTTCAAGTGACAAAGACGTGTTTTTCAAGTCGCTCTCGCATACTACATTGTTGTGAATAGTTGGTGTCGGAAATTGTCCGGCTGGCATTGTTTGCCAGCAAATTTGCCTTTACTCGGAACATTCGCAGCAGCCGAAATGGAACCCAAGAGGGAGAACACCATCAAGCTCCGGTTCGGAGCTGGTGCAAGGAACCCGAACAATGGAGAAGTCTTCAATTTTTTCACGAAGTAGCAGTGGACGAGCGACGTGCACAGCGCTATGTACCGGGATGACTTTTGTGTCTTCATCCGGTTCAAATCGGACGAGCTAATGCAGGGTGCCTTGGTGCAGCTTGGAAACAGGGGCACGTTTAATCAGTGTCTTGCGAACCTCCGAGGTGAACGGACACTAGAGCTGCGGTATTTTTTACTACCTAAGCTCAGAGTTATTTCAAATTATTTCACAGTCTTTTTAAAGACTACCTGAGTTATTTTCCCAAATTCTAAACAGTCTTTTCAAGACTAACCCCACCTGAATTTTTGTTGTATTTTACAAACGAAGCCATCTTTTTAAAGAGAACTTTGCTTGCAAAATGCGTCAAAACAAAGGTAAACGCAAATCTTCTGAAGATTTGGTCGTTACGTCGGTGAAGCGTTTGAACGCTAAACCGGCTAACGGAAATAGAAAAAGAAAACAGCCTCATCCGAGGTCTGATTCTGATTCTGAAAGTGAGGTCAATCCTCCAATTCCATTGGCAAACAGTTTCGGTGTTTTATCCGAAACTGTTGACAAGGATCCTTCTCCTCGTACTGAGCCTTCTGCCGTCGAGAAACGAGTAAAGGCTCCGCCAATTGTAGTGACTTCCGTCTCCGATTTGGCCACCTTTCGAACGCAACTGAAGAATTGCAAGGAAACTTGCAATTTGAAGGTTTCGTTCCAGCTTGGTCGAAGAGGAGAATGTCGCTTGTTGACGGAATCTTTACAAGATCACCAAACTTTTGTTGGTTATTTGAAAAACCACAAACACAATTTCTACACGTATGAGACCAAGAATGCTCGTCCATTCAAGGCGGTCCTGAAAGGTCTCTCCAACGACTTGTCGGTGGATGAGATCAAAAACGAACTTAAGGTGTTGCTTGGCTTTGCCCCATCCCAAGTAAAACCAATGAAGAAAAAATCAAACGGGAATATTTCTCGCTTTGGTTTGACTTCACAATTTTATCTGATTCATTTCAACAGAAATGAAATCAACAATTTAAAACTTTTGGGCAAAGTTCAGTTTTTGTTCCATGTACGGGTAAAGTGGGAGCATTTTAAGAAACATGGTGGTAATGGCCAGAATCTGACCCAGTGCCGGCGTTGCCAGGCATCCGGTCACGGTACTGATCATTGCGCCATGGTTCCAAAATGCATTGTTTGCGGAGATTCTTCTCTTCGGCCGACCCGTTGAATCCTCCATGTTACGTCGAGCGCTGCAAAATGTTACAACTTGACCTTCTCTCTACTCGACGTGATGTGGCTAAAGTAACATTCGTTACCGACCTTCTCCAGTCCTCAATCGATTGCCCATCAGTTTTGGAACTCATCGACTTCAACATACGCCGGCGCACTCTCCGCACCCACTACTTTCTAAGGGTTCCCCGAGCACTTACGAATTACGGACATCATGAGCTACTATCCAGCATGTGTCGTATTTTCAATTCCTGTTCTGACTTTTTTGATTTCTCTCTCCCTCGCAACACTATCAAAAATCGAGTCCTCAATCATCTTAGGAATTTGTAGCGAAGATCTGTGATATTATTTTTAAGGAAAGTGACATAAATGTTAATCGTTAATTGTAATAATTGTTAGATTTAAGTATGCTCGTCTTGTATCATTGGAGTTTGTAAACTTGTTGATGCGTTAAGACGAGGTGGTTTTGTGCCTCTCTGAGAGAGTGTCCTCTGACACAACTCAAAGGGGCTTTTCCCCACCTCCAAATAAAAAACAAAACAAAACAAACAAAACGACAAGGACAATTGTCCCGTGAAAGAAGTCACCCAATCTAAAGGCTAGTATGCAGATCGGAAGAAAAGGGGTCAAGAAACAGCTTTACGAACAGCAGAACAAAGGAGAAGGAGCGATTTCTTGGGGCTTTTCTTCACCCTCTCTGACTTGCTTGCGCTGCCGCTGCTGCCCATTTGATTTTTTCTTGACCGGTTCCTTCCGAAGTGCGTATACTGCTTAAATGTGCAAATTGTGGTGGAAATCACAAATCAAATTTCAGGGATTGCCCCATCAGAAAAAAGGTTTTGGATTCTCGTGCTAAGCATCAGCCGAAATCCAAACCGAAATTTTCTCAGAGTCAGGTTGTACCTGCAACTTTAAATCAAACGTTCGTGCTGTCTCACTCGAACAATGCTAGAAATACCCCTACCGTGGAAAAGTTAGGTAAAACTAATGGTATGTCTCATGCCAACGTCGTTTCGGGTTCGGGTTCATCCACGAATTTTAAATCCTCTACCAATCTTCCTGAAATTGGGCAGGTACCTCAAATCTCATTTGAAAATGTTTGTGCTGGCAACGCTTTGGGATCTTCTGATCTCGGCGATGTTACGTTTGAAAAAATGACTTTTCTGCAAAACTCACTGTTTGGTTTGATTCAAACAATGAGTAATGCTACATCCATGATGGAAGCAATCCAGATTGGATTGAAATTTGCGAATGATGTTGTTCTTACCCTGAAGTTTAATCATGGATCTAAGTAATTCCATCAATATTATGAATTTTAATGCTCGCTCTTTAAAAGCGAAAGAAAATGATTTTTTCAACTTTTTACGAGTTCATAACGTGCATGTTGCTGTTATAACCGAAACATTTTTAAAAACTGGCACTTATTTGAAAAGTGATCCAGATTATAAAGTTATAACCAATAACAGAATGAATCGAAATGGCGGTGGAGTTGCAATAGTTATCCACCGTAGTATGACTTATAGCACGTTACGTGACTTTAAGTTAAAAGATATTGAAAGTTTGGGCATTGAACTTGATACTTCTTTTTTGAAAATTATGATTGCAGCTGCATATTTGCCTTTCCAATGCACTGGGGAAAATAAAAATTATTTCAAAGGGGATTTGAATAAACTTACTCGGCATAGATCTCGATTTTTGATCATCGGTGATTTTAATGCCAAACACCAATCTCGGAATAATTCAAAAGTAAATTCCAATGGTAAAATTCTATTCATAGTTTGCACTTCTGGTCTTTATTCGGTTTTATACCCGAATGGGCCAACTTGCTTTTCTTTTGTTAGAAATCCATCAAAATTGTGATGATGATGTGATGATGAAAATGATTGTGGTTCTTTAGTGACTCATGCTGATTTTGATTCTGATCATCTTCCAGTAACTTTTCACTTTCTCATGAAGCAGTTAACAGACCCAATAGTTCTGTGTTTAATTATCACAAAGCTAATTGGGACATGATTTTGTTTTAGAAACCAAAGCTGATATTGATTCAGCCTTGGAATCTTTAACTAATGCAATTTTGGATGCTAGGAATATTGCTATTCCTAAAGTCCAAGTCAAATTTGATTCTCCCATTATTGATGACGAGCTTCAGCTTCTGATTCGTCTGAAAAATGTTCGCCGAAGACAGTATCAACGTTCTCGTGATCCTGCACTGAAGCGAATTCAAAAAGATTTGCAAAAGGTTATTGACCACAGATTCACTCTCCTGCGAAATGAAAAGTTCGCAAGAGATGTCGAACAAATTAAACCTTATTCCAAACCTTTTTGGAAACTTTCAAAGGTTCTTAAGAAACCTCAAAAACCAATCCCTTCTTTAAAAGATGGTGATAATATTTTATTAACTAATGGGGAGAAAGCTCAAAAACTTGCTCAGCAGTTTGAGGGTAGTGACTGCGGAAGCTGGCAAACAGTTCAACGGAAACGGAGACAGTCGTGTCTGTGGTGGACCACTTGGCGGCCACATCCGGCAACGCAAGAGATGCAAAGAAAGCGGGGAGAGTTTTCGGAGCTGGAGCTGGATGGATGATCCCAGAATTTGGTGAGAGCGTTCTAGTGTTGTCCCTATTATGGAGCAGCCGTGGCTGACTGGTTACGGCTTTCGCTTTGTAAACGAATGATCTTGGGTCCGATTCCCATCTGCTCCCAACGAGAAAGTATAGGAAATATGAATTTTTGAAACTCTAAACATGAACGAAAAATCAAAGTCGCTCGAACCGGGGTTCGATCCCCCGCCGTTTGGATTGGTAGAATTAGGAATACTATTACTACACACTATATACGCGCTGGATCTTTGTCCATTTGACAAGGGTTCAGAAGTTCTAAATAACGTTTGAATCCGATTGATGCAAACGTTCTTTAGGGCGGGGCTTGTCGATTCAAGCTGAGGTACCTCGCGCATGGCTAGCCTGCGTAGAAATGGGTCACCGAAGCTGGGCAGAGCTAACACCGTCCAAATGCCTATGCGAGTTATTTGCATGTATAGAATACAAAATCTAAAATACATGGAAACAACTCAATTTGTAAGAAGCGACCGCGTGGTTCCGTTTGGTTGGTTGCACACACACACACACACAAAAACTTGCTCAGCAGTTTGAGAGTGCTCATAATTTCAACTTAAATATTTTGAGTCCTATTGAAGATTAAATTTCAATAGA
Source organism: Culex pipiens pallens (assembly GCF_016801865.2). Taxonomy (NCBI): domain Eukaryota; kingdom Metazoa; phylum Arthropoda; class Insecta; order Diptera; family Culicidae; genus Culex; species Culex pipiens. The sequence continues at coordinate 80,354,642 of NC_068937.1, read as the reverse complement.
ATTTCAGAATATTGCTGAACAAGAATTTTCATCAGATGAAGTTTTGAATACAGATCTGAATGAAATAAAATCTATTATCAAAAAATTTAAAAATATGAAAGCCCCTGGTGAGGATGGCATTTTTTACATTTTAATTAAAAAATTATCAGAAGCAACTTTGAGTAGCTTGGTCAAAATTTGCAACAAATGTGTTGAGTTGGAAGTAGTTGGAAAAATGCCAAAGTAGTTCCGATTTTGAAACCGGATAAAAATCCTGCTGAAGCCTCAAGCTATCGGCCCATTAGTTTGCTTTCATCTATTAGTAAATTATTCAAAAGAATAATTCTTAATAGAATGATGACGCACATTAATGAAAATTCAATTTTCGCTGATGAGCAGTTTGGATTTCGCCTTGGGCATTCAACTACTCATCAGCTGTTGAGAGTTTCAAATTTGATTCGAAGCAACAAATCTGAGGGCTATTCTACTGGCGCTGCTCTTCTAGACATAGAAAAAGAATTTGACAGTGTTTGGCATAAAGGTTTGATTGCGAAATTGAAAAGGTTTAATTTTCCGATTTATATCGTGAAAATTATTCAAAATCGTACTCTGCAGGACATCAAATCTGATCAACTACCTGTACTTGCCGGCGTCCCTCAAGGAAGCATTTTGAGTCCAATTTTATACAATATTTTTACTTCTGACTTGCCTGATTTGCCCCCAGATTACAAAAAAGCTTGGATATTTTCAATTCTTATTTGAAAGAATGGAAAATTACTCCAAATGCTGCAAAAACTCAACTTATTATTTTTCCTCACAAACCAAAGGCTGATTTTCTTATTCGCATTCGCATGGAGATGGTGATCTTAGCGGGTTGCAGACTGGATTTCGTCATGTATGTGTGATAATTGTCCAGCCCAGGTTGCTTAGAAATTGATTAGAGGGAATTAAAACCAATTCTACCAGAACAAGACAGGTAGCACCATGAGAGCCATCCATTGCCGGCCGCTCCCATCTCCACCATTCACCGGGAGAGGAATAAGGATTAGGAGCACGGGAAGTGTTGATGCTGAATTTACTTAGAAAAAGGTAGCGAAACCGCAGGCTCTTTTTCCCAACCTTATTGTGGAACTCGATCAAACTGACCATTTGATCAAATTTAATTGAATTTAAACAACAAGGATGCGTAAATGTCGCGTGGAGTTGGTAGTTGTGATCGGTAAAGGTCTGGGATTCGCCCTAAGCAAGCGATACGACCATTGGCATAAATGAAGTTAACTGTTAGATTTTTATTCTCAAGGCAAGCAATCGGATGCTGCTGTTGAGACAATTCCCGTTTAGATTAAGTAAAGTTTATTATTTTAACAGGATTGAAAATTTATTCTCAAAGCAAGCAGTCGGATGCTGCTGCTGAGAAAGTGTTATTATTATTTCAGTGTATTTTATATTTTAATCCCGACGCGAATATTTGTTTGAGATCTAATCTTAGACAGCCGGCTGTGGAAAGAAAAGATCCATGCGCCTAAATTTAAATCATCATTTATTCCTGTACGATTCATTTTTACGTTTACGGAAGCGATGAAGTATATGAAGAATACAAAACATAAAAATAAAATAAAAATTTAAGTCGTAATAAAGAAGGATGCGCAAATTCAATAAACGTGACGCAAAAAATCGGACAAACATGCTTGAACAAACGCACACCGAATCGAACCGACCAAACTCGAGACTCAAACCGAATATCACGAAACCGGCCTTGCTGTGAGCAAAATGAGCAAACAATGGAAACTGTGGCGTGCGAACCGTTTCTGTATGACTAATGATACAATACTATTTCAATTCAGTTAAAATAATTAAAAAATAAACAAAAGGAACCGAACGCGACAAAAGTAAAAACTAAAAATAGAAAAAAGTAAAATAAAGAACGCTCTCACCCGAGTTCAGCAACGATTACGGCAAGCAGCAGCTCACAGCAAGTTCGCTCAGCTGACGACGAGGCCTGCGCCGGACAAGCGATGGGTGGGAGGCGCACACCCCGATCATATCCATCACACACGACGACCATATCCAGGCACGACGCAGAACTCTCTCTCTTACTGCTTTTTTGGCCCATCCGATCAAAAATCTGTAGGTTTGCAGAAAGTCTGCATGTTCAAATTTGGCCCTTCTCAAAAACTACACCCCAACATCGAATGACGTTTGACCCAACACTCGCGACGCTGCAGCAGAATCCACCTCCTGTCATTGCTTCGGCAGTGGCACGATTTCGTCGCTGTCATCGGCGAACCAAGACAGCACACACACTAGTCAACTCCCTCTCACTCCCACGATCGGCAACTCCACCAAACAAAATCGCAGGAAAAACACTTAAAACCGCAATATCCGAGAAAACTTCACTTTTCCCAAATAGCCCATCACTCATTCCACTGATTGTACCCATTTCACGGCCACAAAAACGACAAATGCAATGAAAAATCCTTCTTATTTAACGCGGCGATGCACAACATGACCGAAGCCAAGATGGCTACTTCCCGATCCCCAAACCAAAGGCTGATTTTCTTAAACCAAAAAGTCATCACATTATAAAAATGAATGAGGTAAATTTAAAGTGGGAGGATCAAGTGAAATATCTTGGACTTGCTTTTGACAAAAACCTTACTTAGAAGGATCACATTGAAAGTATCCAGGTTAAATGTAACAAATATTTTGAAATTAAATATGTCTTTATTGAATATTCTTATAATAATTACATTTGTTTTACATGCTAAGTGGTATGGCCTAATGCTCTTCATCTTTGTTGTATTTTTCGTTTTATTATTAACTGATCACATTTATTTTATTTACTTCAAATTGTTTTACATTATTGCATTGAATCGAATACATTTGGGTAAAAAAGAAAAAAAAATCACTTTAACAACTAATCCTAACTTAAAACTAAAAAAAATTAATTCATTGAAATATTCAAAATCACTATAACGAGTAAACTACGAACTGTATTTTAAGATGAATGCTCCAAGCGTTCTTACTTGTTCCTGGCGAGTTTTGCAACCACGCAGTGTTGTTGTCATCTCGATGAAAATGTTCAAAAGTTCTTGTGGTGAAAACAGGTCACTACTGCCTTCACCCGTTGATGTTGGTTGGTTTTCCCTCGATTGCTGACTGAAGCCAGGAGGTGTTGTATTCTCTGCAACTTTTTGCCGCTGATTCAACGGCAATGGCTGCAGATTTGGAACCACTCGAACAGATCCTGCTCCAGGTGACGCCAAAGCAGGAAAATCCCAGGGATCTGACAGGCATGCACTTTCCCGAAGTCACCGCCAGAGGCGCTGTCAATGTTGTTTACGTGGGGTTTTTGAAAAAGTTGTATGAAACAAATTAATAAATTTTTATCTTAAAATTTATATTTTTTTAGTTTTCATCATCTTTTGCTTATATATTTAAGTAAATGACAAGTATTACGTATAGATTTCCTCATTTATTATTTATAAGACCGATAAACAAAGTTGTACTAGAACAACACGTAACATTGAACTAAAAATTAAATATATTCAGTTCCTTGATACAAAATTACCTTGGTAAGATTCTTCCTGACTGATGGTTTGAATTCAATTACATTTTTAGAATACTCAGTTAATTTAACATTTAAACATAATTCAACCACGAGTTTGATCAACATATTTCGATGATTATTCATTGTATCCTGTTCTAAAATGTGATTTGCTAGACCTTCAAACCAGGATGTTTCATTTAAAATTTTGGTTAGAATCGAATTTAACAAACGCTGATAATATTTTGGAACATTGAATTCAAAATTTTCCCTACTAAAATTTTGAATTCCTATTTTACCAGTTAGCTACAAGTTATTTGAATATTAATTAAAGTTCAAATCTAGAGTTTTTTTTATTAGGTCCTATAAACATATGAAAGACAATAGTTTATTGGTCCTTTCCAAAAATAAACTCTGGAAATCTGAAATTAAATGTAAATCGCTTGAAAAAAAAACTTAGTGATTAAAAAAAAGTTTTTATTTTTGCAATTCATGTGCATACAACATTTTCAAAAACCTCGCTGCAAAAACTTGGTTCGATCATGGTTCGATTTTGACTTCACTCGCTTTGTATGTGGATGACAGTCGTGACGTATCCGTGGAAAATCCACGTCCGTGAAAGTTGGTGGTGTTTTGCGACGATTTGGTTGGTGCCTCGTCGTCGCTTGCTGCCGAATTTTCACAAACTCAGCACGTTTTGGGCAGCTTCGATTCTTGGTCGAATGGTCGCCGCCGCAATTGAAGCATTTCGCTTCGATGTTCTCGTTGATTGTTTCGCAAGCTTGAGTTTTGTGCTCACCTCCGCAGGTTGCACAACGACTCTTGATGAAACAGTTCCTTCCACCATGTCCAAACTGCAAGCAGTTCGAACATTTCGTCACGTCACGGTGCACTGGACGATAACGTTCCCAAGTCACGATGATGTTGAAAATTGCCCGAACTGCCTTCAGCTCAGACGGCGTTGTCGATCCTTTCTCGAGATGAACCAGGTACAGTTGATCACGATACTTGATGTCCTTGTTGTGTCTCGTCATCTTGAAGACTTCGATTACGTTCAACTTCAGAGTATTGAGCTCTTCTTTCAGCACACTCACATCCATGTCGTACAGACCTCGGAGGACCTGTTTCATGGGGCGTTTACCTGGATCGTCATGGCTGTAGTATTCAATCTTTGTGTTGTTCAGGAAATCCCGAACGTAGTAGTAATCCTTTCTGGTAGGTAGCAGAATTTTGAGTCCATCAGCACACAAGCGAATGGAAGCTCGTAAAGCACCAGATTTGATAAACCCGGTCAGCCACTTTCGCACCGAATCCGATGACGATGTTTTCACAAAAATGGGTGGCAACTTTTCCCGTCGTTCAAATTCTTCCTTCTCGCTCACGTCCACAGGGAGGGTAGCGAACTGGTTTCCAGACAATTTTTGAGCGCCCTTGCTCAAACTGCCTGGCTTTGCAGGTAGCGCTTCGGCATTCTTTAGCTTCTTCAAATCTGCCGATCCTGCTGGTGAGGACCGCCTCCTTTTCTTGCCGTGAGGCATTTTGCACTTTTTAAGCACTTTTCAGGAGCTAATATCCAGGAGTACCTCACTGATTGGTCCGGTGGTTTAGTGGTTAGCGTGGTAGCCTCTGAATTCCAGTATGGCCTGGGTTCAATCCCAGACGGACCCAGTGGCATTTTTCGAGACGAGATTTGCCTGACCACGCCTTCTATCGGATGGGGAAGTAAAACGTCGGTCCATTTGCGTAAAAGAGGTTTTGGGTGACTCACCACACATAACCTTCGGACGCCTAGAAATGAGCAGAAACTTGCAACAGAGCCCACAAAAGACCCGGGGGTCGTTAAAGTGGATTACTTTGCTTTTTTACCTCACTGATTGGTGTTTCACAAGGGAATGAATGTAACAAATATATTAAATGTTTGTATCCACTTATAAACAGGAATTCTAGACTTTGTATCAAGAATAAACTGTTAATTTATAAACAAATTTTCAGACCTGCCATGCTTTATGCTGTGCCGATCTGGACAAGCTGTTGCTTAACCAGGAAGAAAAAAAATCCGAGGATTCAGAACAAAATTCTGAAAATGATTCTGAAACTTCCTCCCTGGTTCAGCACCAGTGAACTTCATCAATTAGCCGAAGTTGACACTTTGGATGTTATGTCCAAAAAGATAATTGATGCATTTCGACACAAATCATTGCAGTCTTCAGCTGCATTGATCCTCTCTTTATATAGTTTATAAGTTAGTTTTAAGGTATCCCTTATCCCTTTTGTACAAGTAGGACCTCCTACATTTGAAATCACTGAATAGCGAAAGCTACTATATTTCATGAATAAATGAAAGTTGCTAGTATTTAAAATAAAGGTGAAAAGTCATCGATTGTGATTGGACACTCAATATTATTTTAACTGAATGAATGTACATGGAAGCAAAAAATCTGAATAAATATAAATTAAAAAAAGGGGCACGTTTTAGTACGTCCAGATCTTTGGGTTGCCGCCCGAAGTGGACGACAGGCAGATCTCTGCGGCCATGTGCAAGTTCGGCACCATTCAGCTGATGGCGCGGGAAAGGTTTCCAGTGGAAACCGGCTTTCCGATCTGGAACGGACTCCACATGGAAGTTACGGCAGCGATTCCAGCACAAGTGAACATCCAACACGTGAAAGCGAGGATTTACTATGATGGCTTGCAAAACAAATGTTTTGCCTGTGGAGCACTCGACCATCTGAAGCCAACTGCCCAAACCGGAAACCTGTAAACGGAAGACTCACTGTGCTGACCAAGCCGAGCGAGGGATCGTTTGCCAGCATTGTCACGAACGGGACGGCGGCTCTACCACTACCAACGCCAACTATGTTGGTGTTGAACAAGTCGGGAGGAAGCCAGGAGGCGGGAACGGGGGGAACGGAAGCGACCTTGCGGATCAACAGCCCGCTGGTCATTAGGCGGCAGTCCAACAGTCTGCAGCTCAAGTTGTTCCTGATCAGGAGAGCTTGGGAGAAAGGCCGGCAAATGGAAGTTCTACGGACGGGGCATCCGGTCGGTCTGATGTGGATGTTGGGGAGTTTTTTTTTTTTTTTTCAAATCAACTGTTCTTTATTGAAAGTCCAAAATATACAATCTGTCCATAACCTCAAAGTATGTTTAGAAAATTAAAAAAATGTTTTTTAACAAGTTTTTTGTTGTTCCATCGTATATCTCGCAAACATTGCTCAAATTTACTAAAACTTGGTGTACCATAATGTTTTATGTTAAAACTGATTACCTCGCCTATTAGAAAAAGTGCTGCCTTCAATCTACTATCTTTACTATCAATATCCGTTGCTAACATTTCTTCAGGATCATCGATCATAATTTTTAATTTTACATTGAGTACATTCTTTAGCCAAATCCAAACAATTTCTGATCCTGGACAATATTTTATCCTATGCTCCGTAGTATCGATAGAATTACAAAAATCACAAATATTGTTTTCTACACCTCTAACGTTATTTCTAAACTGCTTAGATTTTGTGCAAATGACGTCATTCATTACTAAGAAAAGAGCCTCTCTTGAATTTGATGTCAAAAAATTACTACTAATGTTTTCCCAAATAAGCTTCCAATCAAGATCAGGGTTTTCTTGAACCACTTTTGGTACAAATGTTTTTTCTGATTGTAAAAATCTATAAAGTGACTTAGTTGTAATTAAATCTTGATATAGAGCAATACGCGAAACTTCGCTCAGCCATTCTCGTGTTGTTTTTGTTAGAGAAGTATTTTGACATTGTGCCATCATGAAACGGTCCATAGGGTCATCAGCATCAGGATAAGAGAATAAAATATTTTTTGTAAATAAAGCCTTCGATTTCAAATCTACATCTACTAATCCTAAACCTCCATCACTTACATCTAAGAACATCTGAT
>NC_068937.1:80330339-80347107 GCF_016801865.2 Culex pipiens pallens | reverse complement strand
TACGGGTTACAGTAAAAAAATGGTTATTCCATAGAAACATCGAACAACTTGAATATATTTGAGCAATATGCACTTTATTTGGCGGAAAAACTTGAGCCAAATACCAAATCTTTGAAAGTATAAATGTATTTAATATCCAAATTTTTTGTATCAAATTCAAATGACGCGAAGAATGCAATTTTAAACAATGTTTTAATTTTTGTATAACAAAATCATAATTTAATTTAACTGTTCGAGAAAAAGAATTTTCAAAATAAACTCCTAGTATTTTTAATGCGTCTTTTTCCGGGATTAAATGCGGACCGGAGACACAGTTATTTAACCGCATAAAGTGCGATTTGTTAACATTCAGTTTTATTTTAGAGTATATACTAAAATAATTGATCATCTGCAGTACCGTGTCGAACTCATGATCATTGAGAATGAAAATGTTGAGATCATCTGCATATGCTATTACCTTAATAAAGGTATCAGCAATGAAACAACCTCTAACATTATCACTAATCAAACGTATCAATGGCTCGATGTACAATACGAAAAGGGCCATACTTAATGGACAACCTTGACGTACGGATGATTTAATTTCGATGGAGTCGGTTAAAAAACCATTAAAGAGTATTTTCGATGTCGCTTCTTTGTATAAATTTTTTAAACAGTTGATGAATGGTTCCGGAAAATCAAATTTCTTTAGCACGTCCCACAAGAAAGAATGGTTTACTTTATCGAATGCTTTTTCTAAATCCAAACTTAGCAAAAGTCCCTTAAACCTTTTGGTTTGTCCTGCACGAATTATGATGTTACGAAGAGTTTTAAGATTATCAACACATGATTTATCTATGTTACATGCAGTTTGACCGGGCCCAATTATCTTTTTCATCAATGGTTTTAAACGATTTGCTAAAATTTTTGTAAAAAGCTTATAATCACTATTTAACAAGCTGATTGGACGCTTATTAGAAATTTCACATTGGTCACAACCTTTTTTTGGAATCAAAGATATTATACCTTTTTTGAAATCTCTAGATGGATTGACGCCATCTACAAGATAACTATTAAACAAAATAACTAAATCATCTAATAAAATATCTGAAAAGTGAGAGTAAAATTCATACGTAAGACCATCTGGCCCTGGCGTTTTCTTTTTAGCGGCTTCTTTGAGGACAAAAATTAATTCATCTTTATCAATCGGTTTAGAAAGACTCATTTGATCTTGGACTGACAGTTTTTTGTGAACATGACTGAGAGCATTATCATTACTTTGATCACTGTTATCAGCTGCAAAAATTGAATTGAAATGTGAAGTAATAAATTGTTTTAATCTACAATGGTCATTCGTAATCTCGCCGTTAATTCTAAGCTTAAAACTATAATTTTCAGTTTGATTCTTAATTCTAGATGAAATTTGAAATAAACTAAGTCGTTCATCAGTTAAAATAGATCCAGAACTTGTTTTTAAACTTAAATTATTTAATCTATTTTGTTCAATTTCTAATAAATTTGATCTAACTAAGCATAATTCATTATATACATTTTCTCCGATGGATTGTTTTTGAATTATTTCATTTAAACAAGTGTAAAAAAAGTTTTTTTTCTCTATGTATTTGCTGATTAAAAAGAAAACTTTTACTTTTGAAGTATTTCATTATTCTAGATTTCGTTGAATCGTTCCACCAAAAATTAAAATTATTTATGTACATGTTTTGCTTTTTCCAATTCTCAAACAGAGTTTTGAAATCAGCTGTAATCTCTTCATTCATAATTAAACTAGGATTTATTTTCCAATAACCTCTACCTCGTGTTTGTAAAGGATATTATCTGGGACTTTATATTTCAAAATTACTGCGTGGTGATCAGAGAATGCCACAGCAGAAGTATTGATCGATCTAACATTACTTATAAATTCTAAAGGTGCATAAAACCGATCAAGTCTCGATTTAGAATCACCCCTTATAAAAGTGAAATTAGTCATTTGATTAATTTTATGTTCTATGTCATGTAAATTCAAAGATGTTACTAATTTTTGCAACCCAGAGCAGATGTTTTTGTTTGAACTGTTCGAGTCAGATGGTAACATGATGCAATTAAAATCACCCACAATGATGTTTTTTTTTTGTAAACGATAGATGAGGGATTATATCAAAAGTAAAAAAAGAGTTCCGTTCATTACGATAATTAGACCCAGAAGGTGCGTAGACATTAATGAAATTAATATCATCGATTAAAATAGAAGATAACCGACCATTCGGATTGATGAGAACATTGTCAAAATTTATATTTTTCCTAACGAGGATGGCTGTGCTTTTGTTATCAGTACTAATGTTTACGATCGCTGTATGAGAAGGAAGAAATCCGAAATCTTCAAAGGCAACTTCTTGTAAGAAAACAATATCGATATCTGAATTCCAAATAAAATCTTTCAAGAGAGACTTTTTTAGCAAAGAATTAATTGCGTTAATATTGATGGTACATATACTACGAAGAAACATTCGCCTACACTACTACCTACTCCGCGAGACAACGCGTGCTTGGTTGAGGTTATGGACGCTTACTTCGCTGATTTCAACAACGACCGCGTGGAGATCGTTGAGAGAGGTTTTGACTGATGTTTTTTACCTTTTTTGGATCTTTTGTTTTTCTTTCCTCCGCTGACTTCCTTGAACGGAAGTTGTCCGGTGCTGTCCTCTGGTCCCTCGCTGTTGTTGGCCTCTGGATCCGATGACGGCTCGGCCGGGCGTTTAACACCCAGTAGACCCCCCCCCCCTTTCCCAGTGCCCGCACCCCGGTTGTGGAACCCGCTTGCTGGAAGCAGAGCTTCAGCGTGTTCTTTCGAACTCCGGTTTCCATGTCTTTATCTATTAAACAATAGATTCCGCTAATCCACCACACACTACTACTACGGCCGCGCCGCGCACGAGAAATTTGCTTTTTTTCGGGAGCGTTTGCCACTATCGACTGTTCGGCTCAGCGTATCGTCCGAGAATGGGAGTTGGGCGGGACAGAGTCTACGGGTAAGCAAACCAACGAACAGAGCGTATTGCTGATCAATCCGTTGTTATCAGATGAGATGCGGGAAGTGACAGACTCAGAAATGGTTATCATCAATCCGGGTGATAACGAATGAAGCGACGAAACAATGGAGAATGCTGAGGCTTGGTCGGAACAAAAGGGGAAGGGAAAGAAGAAAGGAAAGCGAGGTCGCCCAAAAAAGAGCATACCAGATACCTCGGGATCTGACACGAGAGGGGGTAAACAATTTATTGTTCCGGCTACTCTCAAAGATCTGCTGCTCTCACAGGAGAGACGATCACGATCGTGAAGTCGGGCCGTGTCTGAGGGGGGCCGTAGGAGGGGTAAGAAGTGAGGGAGGGGGGGGGGGGGATGGTAATATCTCTATCACACGCCTTCTAACACCAACACAAGCCATAAGATTTACTAACACCCAACTAGCAATACTAACCCAAACTTTTCACTAACACAACAATATGTCGATACTAACACTAGATTACTAACACATGTTTGATTATGAATTTTGTATATACGATCGCAACCATCAATTTGAACAGCAGCAACTGTAAAGCTAACAAAGGTTAGTTAAAAGATTTTATAATGAATCACGACATCGATGTAGCGTTTCTGCAGGAGGTAAGCTATGAAGATTTTTCCTTTGTTTATACTCACAATGCACTAGTTAATATCAGTTCTTATAAAAAAAAAAGTACAGCTATCTTAATTAGAAAGACGCTTTGACGATTCATTTAAACAAACCAAAATGCGCATTTACGCTTATCGGTGGGGATTTCAATTGTGTTTTGGATGCTAAGGACACGAAAGGGACGCAAAATAATTTTTCGAGTGGATTAAAAAATGTAGTGGATCTTTTGAGCCTACAGGACATTGTCAAGACGCGGAAAGCAAATCAATTTACATTTTTCAGAGGAAATTCAGCATCCAGACTGGACCGTTTTTATGCACCAGCTGGATTGCTTGAAAATGTGACGGACTGTACAACACAACCCTTAGCTTTTACAGATAACCATTCAGTTTTGATTAAATTATTATATAAAGATAATCAATCACCGACACGTGGCAGAGGTTACTGGAAGATTAATCCAACACTTCTTGCTATGAGTGACGTACACACAAAGAAAAATTACTTTAAATTTAAAAATATCGTTCGTTGGATTAAAAGTTCGCGTTGGTGAATATTCGTAGAAAGTTCAAACTTTTCAATTTAAAAGTTGGAAAGTCTTTGATACTACCATGCATTTATGGAACAAAATCGTTGTATTGGTAAATGTATTTTACTTTTAAGTGGAAAAGAAACCTTTTATGGCAAGAATACACAACATTTAGCACTACAGGGATAATTTCAGAAAAATGTGCTTGGTTTTTTACATTTATTTAAAAAAAAATGAAACGGTATGTTAGAAAAACACTTTTTTTGTATTTAACGCTTCTCCACTAGCTTCTGCTTCATACGGTACGCTACCGGTCACTTCCGAATACCCCAGGACGGTTCCGGATGGAGGTTTCGATGCGCGACAGCAGTGTAACACGATGGTCACGTTTCCGGCCTCTATCAGGATTGTCTTGGAGGAGTTGGCCGTTGATTCGGGAAGGGTGGTCGACGTTTTCCGGCTGGAAAGTAAAGTGCCTGAACGGGGAGTTCCCGATCCTGGAAGCGCATCCGGAACATGGAGTTGATGAGGCCCTCGGTACGGAGTTCGATTTTGAGCACGTAATCCTATCGAGAAACAGATTTTTTTTTTGGCTCACTGTCCAGATTCATTCGGCTGAAGCTGCGCCGTCGCGACGTGAGTGTTTGTGGGCGGGAAGTTGCTAAAAGAGATGGAAAGTAAGTGAAGTTGGCTAGCCACTGCACACATTCTCAATACTCACCGGTGCTGTAAACCGCCGGCACCGAGTGCAACATCTGCGCTGACCACCTCCAATTATGGAGCTTTTCGTCGTCCTCCTCTTCGTCGGGGGCCCATCGTGAAAATAAACTTTCGCGTACTTGTCCAAAAACCGGAAGTTAATCTTATTCAACGCAATCTTGTTGTTCACGCAACGCTTCGGCAGCGCCATCTCCTCGATGATCTCGCCCCAGTCCTCACGCGAATTGACCTTCAACCACCAATCCCGGGCCACCACCACCCAATACAACCGGTGCGAATCCACACTCCTACCTCTCATCCTACAAAAACAAACAAAATCAATCACAAACCCCACCAAACACCCAAGCTTCCTTCTTACGCATTCCGGCCATGGAACAGCTGCAGTTCCTGCAGGAAGCTGGCCTTGTCCTTTTCGAGCACTCGACCTCGTCCCGCTCCTGCACCACCCTCCTTCGAAGGCGTTCCGCTGCTGCTGTTTGGCTCACGAAGGTTTCCGCGTCCGAGTCCTGGCTGCTGCCGCGGTCAGCTTTGCTTTGCGTCCTAGACTCACCAGCACCACCGGACCCACCAAAGTGTTTGTTTACATTTGCGACTTAGGCGTACACGGTTAAGGCTAGTATGGAGATCGGAAGGAAAGGGGTCAAGAAACAGCTTTACGAACAGCAGAACAAAGGAGAGGGAGCGTTTTCTTGGGGCTTTTCTTCACCCTCTCTGGCTTGCTTTCGCTGCAGCTGCTGCCCATTTGAATTTTTTCTTGACCGGTTCCTTCCGAAGTGCATACACCGCTTTACACGAGAACGTCAAAATGAAAGAAATTTTACAGTCGAATTAAAAGTAAAAACTTTTAAATCAGTGAGCAATGAGATTTTCAAAAACTGTAGCAGTAAAAGTTTTCATTTTCAAAACAAGAAAAAAAATTTTAGTGTAGCAAATTTTTACAAACTTTTTAATTCAAAAGTATGTTACTTTTGTCATTATCGTAATATTTTTTTGTGTGTAAGTGCACGGTTCAAATTAGAATATGGGTCATTCCATCTGAAGCGGAACAGCACTTGAAAATTACCATCTCCGATTCTGCCCAATTTTGGCAGAGCTGTTGAGACTATCAAAACATGCAAAAATCCCGAATTTCATCCAAATCGGACCACCCCCTCCATTTTTGTACCCTCCCAAAAAATCGACTATTTGGCGATTTTTGAGCGAAACCCCTATCTTCAAACGACGATAACTCAGGAACAACAAATCTTAGAGGGTCGGTCTTAGACTCAATTTTGAAGGAAATTGGACATAGAATCCATTTATGTGATCAAAGTTTAGATTAAAATATGTTTTCTACCCGAGGGGCGGGACAATAGTAAGAAATTAAATAATTTAATTAATTAACGGTCGGAATTTAATACATTAACGATTGTTTACCGTCAAAACAACGTCACCTCTCTTTACACCACTTTGGTTGGAACTCGGATTTGACGGGTTTGACAGTTTGCCATCTCGCGCGTTCGTTTATTTTTGTTGTGCTTGGTTGAGAATTTTAGTCGCAGCAGCACAGCAGCAGAAAGCCGAAAACGAGAGCCAATTTTTGTTGAACAATTCGATTTGGCACGGACATTAGTCAATTTTGGTGGAATTGATTCTAGAAGCTGCCCCGGTCATGGCTATCGAATATTACGGTGAGTAGTCTAGTACGAAAACTGACGAGATGTGTGCATTTTTTTTTCAAAAATAGTTTTGTAACAATTCACAGGGTTTGAAGATCTTCGGCGTCAACACGGCAGATGAAATAATCTAAATAATCAACCATGGTGTGCTGCAGCTGGCCATTGTGGAAAAGCAACCGAGAAACCTCAAGATTGTGGAATCCTGGGTGGATCAATCCTTCCGTCCCTTCTAGCAGAAACTCCCACCAACCGCGACTGCACCTGTTTTGATTCTAAACTCAACTTTTGTATCATATAAGTTTGATTGTAATTTTGTGTTTTATTGTAGGATCAAAATGCTAGTGGATTTAAAATACAACGATCCGGGAGAAACAGGTGGAGGTTCTTATAGTTAGCCGAGATGATCAGCGGAAGTCAGATAGATTTTGGGAGTGAGACTTTTTGTCGGTTCAGATGACCACTTCCTGCTCCAAATACTCTTTAGTGTTTTGGCTTTCCAATGTGTTCATGTGGCAGCCGTTTGACAACACAAATAACGTAAGATTTGTAATGTCTTGCAACGCCGAAATCGATCCACCACCAATCTCAAGCTTACCATAGACTTTGAAGATCCGTGGTGTTCCGGTAAGGGAAGGGGAGTGGAAGAACCTGGATAGAACACGGCTATGGTATCAGGCAAACTGTGAAGTAAATGTTGTGGTCGTATGTGTAAGAGTAATGTAAAGATAAAGATCACTACTGATCTAAAAATTGCGTTTCTATTCAATCCATAAAATTTTAATAAACACATAATAAAATATAAAAAGTCTCATTTCATTCTTGGCATAAATTATTTAACATCATTGCCAGGACCGGTGTTGTAGTGGTAAGCGTGGTTGCCTCTCACCCCAGTTGTACTGGGTTCGATCACATACGGTCACGGTGGCATTTTTCAAGACGAGATCTGTCTGATCACGCCTTCTGTCGGACGGGAACGTAAATATTGGTCCGTTCTAAAGAACCTAGTTATAACCTAGAGGTTAGGTCGTTAGCTCAGTCCAGGTGTAGGAGTCGTCATCCTGGGTCCTGCCTCGATCGAGTCACTGGTAGGCAGTTGGACTCACAATCCAAAGGTCGTCAGTTCGAATCCCGGGGTGGATGGAAGCTTAGGTGTAAAAGGAGGTTTGCAATTGCCTCAACAATCAACAATCTTCGGACACCTAGTTTCGAGTAGGAATCTCGCAATCGAGAACGCCAAGGCAATGCTGTAGAGCGAACAATTTATTTTATTGAAATAGTAGAAACGTTACTGGTCTTCCTAAAGCAGAGACGGTTTTTGGAACGGATTCCGGTGATAAAGGTTTCAAAAACTTCAGCTTCTAGTAGGCTTTGATAATCGTTAACTTTTCGCTTGTGATTCATTGCTATTCCGTCGATGAGAGATCTGAAACCGGGGACCTTGGCTTGGCCGTCGTCATCCTAGAGTGTATAGATTAAGCTATGGATTATTTTAATTATTATTTATCAAGAGTCAGTCTTTTCTTTGCCGACACCGCAGCAAACGTTTGTTACGCCGTAACACGTGTCGCTTAACTGACGACGTCCTCTTCGATAGAACATCCTGCTTCAGAGCTTACACTCATGTGGCCGTTTTTGTAGGCAAATTTGTCTTCACCGGAGAGAAAGGAACACTTCCGGAAACGATTCGTCCAACTGAAACTTGCATGTTTTCTGCGGGGTCGATTTTAGCATTTTTTTCATGGAATTGGCTCGGTTTATATAAGTTTCTTTTAGTCCAGCAGCTCTGTCGAAGTTCCAGAGCATTTTGGAACTCTCAGCCGTAATCTCTCCAGCTGTCGATTCTTCGAAAAGATGCGGTGAACCATGATTTCGTCGATCTTGCCGTTCCGACATCAACCACGTCGACGTATCAATGTTGTACAAGTGGACGACAGGCCACTTTTTGATCCTCCAAATTACCGGGACTTTTACGCTAACTATTTTTAAACAAACGAAAAAACTAACGGCATCGACACATTTTCGACAAAACCAAATAAACATTAATTTGACAGGCAAGCGCGTGAAAGAGACGCAAAACAAATCAAAGTTTCGAAAGCAGGTGTAGCGCTGTCAAGTGTAGTTGACAAGTGAAATTTAATTCGTTAATATATTAAGAGCGAGTCCACGAGCAAAGGGAGCGTTCTTTTATTACGTAACGCAAAAAATCGGACTCTTAGACCCCCTCCCTCCCCCTCGTAACAAAATTTCCATACAAATTTTAAAAATTTTGTATGGAGCGTAACACGGCCTCCGACCCCCCCTCCCCCCCTACTGCGTTACGTAATAAAACAGTGTTTCTCAACCTTTTTCGTTCCATTCCCCCCTTGGCTAATTTTCATGAACTTCATTCCCCCCCCTCAAAATTGGAAAAACTTTAATCAAATTTCATAATTTAAGATGTAATGTTTATCATAGGACTGAAGTTTCAATTAAAAAAAAAATCATGCAAAACATATAAATATGCAGTTTGTGAAATAATCAACAAAATGTAGTCCAAAATTGCTCAAAATTTCTAAAACAATTGTATTTTTTATAAACTAACTGTTTCTATTTGAATTAATGCAAAACAATTTTATAATATATAAAAAGGACTTTTATTTCAAAAGTTAAAATATTCTTTCCAATTCGATAGTTTCAAAAAATGTTTCAGACATGGATTATTTTAGCAAGATCGTTCAAAGGCATTACATTTCTATTGCATCCTCATTCCCCCCCCAAGAATGGCCAAATTCCCCCCCAGGGGGGAATTCCTCACCGGTTGAGAAACACTGTAATAAAAGAACGCTCCCAAAGCATACCCATCTCGCATCGACCTCACCAATCTGCCTGAAATTTTCAGGGGTTGTTTGTACACATAAAACTAGCATCTGGACAAAATATGAGCACTCTAGGTCAACGGGAAGTGGGGCAAATCGAGACACAAAGTTTAAAGGTTCAAAAACGTCAAAAATCTTAAAAAGGCTATAACTTAGGCAAAATTCAATTTATTTTCAAAATTCAGAATGCATCTTAAAGGGCTTAAAAAATGCAACAAAATGCAGGGTAGAGCATCCCGATTGGTTAAATCTAATGGGAGTTATTGGCACTTTAGTGAAAAAATAGCATAATTTTCAAACTCAAATAAAAAAGTGTTCCATTCAGATATCAACTCGGTTCGACCTGCAGCTTGTAGGGGACACAGGGCTGAGCTGTACGATTTTGAACTAGTTAGTCGCTACCGGAGTTGCTCTGAACGATGCGCTCATGGTGGGACCAGTTGTGCAGGACGATTTACTGGACATTGCGCTACGCTTTCGACTCCACGCTGTTGCCATTGTCGCTGACATCGCCAAGATGTACCGTATGATTCGCGTCCAGCCTGACGACCAGAGACTGCAGAGAATTGTTTGGAGAGACAATGTGGACGAACCCATCCGAATCTACGAGTTGACCACTGTCACGTACGGAACGGCGTCTGCGCCGTATTTAGCGACCAAGTGCTTGCAAAAACTCGGTGAGATCGGAGAAAAGACGCACCCATCCGCTGCCAAGGTCCTCAAACGTGACTTCTACGTTAACGACATGTTGGCAGGTGCGCACACGGTCGCTGAAGGAAAAGAGCTAGTCGCCGAAATGGTCGATCTGATGGAATCTGGCGGATTCTCGTTGCGAAAGTGGCACTCAAACTCCCGAGACATCCTGCTCGACGTCCCGGAACATCTTCGCGATGAACGAACTCTGCTAGAACTGGACACGTCTGACGCAACCGTCAAGACGCTCGGGCTCGTCTGGAAGCCCAGTACGGACTGTTTCCGTTTCAGATCGCCAAAGTGGAACGACGTTGCCGTGATCACGAAGCGTGTCGTGGCCTCAGACATGGCCATGATCTTCGACCCGTACGGGCTGATCGGTCCTGTCGTCGTCCGAGCGAAAATCTTCGTGCAGAAGCTGTGGCGCATGGAACTGGACTGGGACGCCGCTCTGCCAGAAGATTTGCAGGCGTACTGGCGAGAATACCGCAGAAATCTAGCCGGTCTAGACAGCCTGTCGATACCCCGCTGGATTGGCACAGGTGCAGATGACCAGAATGTGCAGCTTCACGGGTTCTGCGACGCTTCAGTCAACGCTTACGGTGCGTGCATCTACATCCGAACCGTTTCGGCCAACGGCGACGTCACCGTCCGCTTGCTGACCTCCAAATCCCGCATCGCACCGCTCGAGAACCCGAAAAAGAAGAAGCGTAAGCAGTCGATTCCCCGCTTGGAGCTGGCGTCCGCTCTGCTGCTGGCGCATCTGTACGAGAAAGTGGCCAACGCCATCAACTTCCGAGGAAAAGCGTTCTTCTGGACGGATTCCATGATCGTACGCTGCTGGCTTGCGTCACTGCCGTCCAGATGGAACCAGTTCGTGGCCAACCGTGTGTCCGAGATTCAACACCTGACAGAGAGCGGATCTTGGGACCATGTGCCCGGAATAGAGAACCCAGCTGACATCATTTCTCGCGGCATGACACCGATGCAGCTGCAGTACTCAAAGCTCTGGTTCAACGGTCCTGATTGGCTGAGTCTCGACCACCAGCACTGGCCGCACGCTCAAGTGCCGAACGCAGCAGACTTCGACCACGAAGAACTGGAGGAACACAACGCTGTCGCTGCAGTTGCACGTGACACCGAGCCCTGCAAACTGTTCACAGCGAATTCGTCGTACACCGTGACAATACGGACGACCGCTGTAATCTGCCGCTTCTGTTTCAACAGCCGTGCGGCGAACAAGCACTGTTGGTCCGTTGACGGCTGAAGAGCTCAAGGTCGCTTTGAAGAAGCTGGTGCGCCTCGCTCAACGAGAATGCTTCCCGGAAGAGTACGATGCTTTGTCCAGAGATCGCGCGATTCCAAGCAACTCCCGCATTGCTGCGCTGAACCCAAGAATCGTCGATGGAATCCTGTGCGTCGGCGGCCGGTTGCAGCACGCCGCAGTCTCGGACAGCCGGAAGCATCCGTACATCCTCGACCATCGTCATCCGTTCACGAAGCTTATCGTCACACACTATCACGAGACCATGTTTCACGCTGGACAACAACTGTTGATCTCTGCTGTGCGTGAGCGGTTCTGGCCGATCAACATCCGCAACCTCGTTCGCGAGGTGATCCACAAGTGTGTCGATTGCTTCCGTGTCAAGCCGAAGGTTCTGGACCAGCTCATGGCGGATCTGCCGCCCGAACGAGTCACTCCGTGCACACCGTTCGCACGAGTCGGAGTTGACTACTGCGGACCTTTTCAGGTCGCGTACCCGCAGCGCCGAGCTCGCCCAGTGAAGTGCTTCGTTGCCATCTTCGTCTGCCTGGTCACCAAAGCTGTTCACCTAGAACTAGCAGCAGACCTAACGACGCAGGCATTTCTGGCGGCCCTCAAACGGTTCACTGCCCGGCGTGGCAAACCAAAGCTGGTTATGTGCGACAACGCCAAGAACTTCGTCGGCGCAAGACGTGAGCTGAGCGAACTCGCCAAGCTGTTCCTAAGTCAGCAGTTCGAAGAGGAGATTATCCGCGAAACAGCGAACGACAACATCGAGTTCAAGTTCATTCCCGCTCGCTCGCCGAACTTCGGCGGCCTCTGGGAGTCCGCGGTGAAGAGCTTCAAGTTGCTGTTCAAACGTACGATCGGGCTGCACACCCTGCTGTACGACGAGTTCCAGACTGTGCTGGTCCAGATCGAAGCGATCCTCAACTCGCGACCGCTCACGCCGCTCAGCAACGACCCCGCAGACTTCGAAGCGCTGACCCCAGGACACTTCCTGATCCAACGTCCACTCACTGCGATTCCTGAGCCAAACCTCGACCACATTCCCGAGAACAGATTGTCGGCCTGGCAAACTGTCCAGCGGTACACGCAGCAGCTCTGGAAGAAGTGGTCAAATCTCTACCTGTCGGACCTGCACAACCGCACGAAGTGGACAAAGCAAAAAGACAACGTTGCTGTAGGAACCATGGTCCTGCTGAAGGACGAGAATCTCCCGCCGTTGAAGTGGCAGCTCGGACGCGTTTCCGATATCCACCCGGGAGCTGACGGCAATATCCGTGTCGTCACGGTGCGCACAAAGGACGGCAGCTATCAGCGTGCGATCTCTAAGATCTGCATTCTGCCGATCCGTGACAACCTTTCTACTGCGCAAGGGGAGAACTAGGACTCCTCCAACGGCGGAGGTCGGAAGGCCTCCGCACACCAGTTAAGTTATGTATTGTTTCGAATTTTGCCGGGAACCGTGGTGTAGGGGTAAGCGTGATTGCCTCTCACCCAGTCGGCCTGGGTTCGATCCCAGACGGTCCCTGTGGCATTTTTCGAGACGAGATTTGTCTGATCACGTCTTCCGTCGGAAGGGAAGTAAATGTTGGTCCCGGACTAACCTAAAAAAGGTTAGGTCGTTAGCTCAGTCCAGGTGTAGGAGTCGTCTCCCTGGGTCCCGTCTCGGTGGAGTCGCTGGTAGGCAGTTGGACTAACAATCCAATGGTCGTCAGTTCGAATCCCGGGGTGGATGGAAGCTAAGGTGTAAAAAGAGGTTTGCAATTGCCTCAACAATCAAGCCTTCGGACACCTAGTTTCGAGTAGGAATCTCGCAATCGAGAACGCCAAGGCAATGCTGTAGAGCGAATAATTTGATTTTGATTTTTTTTTGTTTCGAATTTCAAAAAGTTTACCGAATCTTTTTCCTCCAGAGTCGCCACCCTGTCTGCACCCAGACCTGCGGGTCGTTCTGCGCTCGGAGGCCGTCAAAAAGATCGGAACTTTCCGAAATGCTCTGAGGTTACCTGTTTTGTTTCGGTGGTGGTTTGCATGAAGATGTTTGCTTGCGATCTGGATGGCAAAGGCCCAGCACAGTTTACGGTTACGAACTCTTCGAGGTACACACACGCACACGATGACAGCAGCGGAGGAGACGTCCTCCCGGTCCCATCTGCGACGACCAGCAGCGAGCTTGGCCAGCTCGTTCCCAATCGCAGCCCGATGGAGCCAACCCCCGTCATCGCATCATCGTACACCCGGAGAATCATCGTGTCGGTAACCGCTGAGGGTCAACAGCGACGCCAGGAGGCGTCGGGGGAGGCCATGGAGGTCTCCACCAGTTCAGGCAAGTCGTTTTAGAATATATTTTTTCCGATTAAAAAGCACCCTCTCATCTGATTAGGGAGTCTCGCATCCCATCGACGCCGACGCCGGCGTCTCCGATCGCATCAGATAGCAGAGCAGCAGATCACGCACGGTGGCTTTGCGTTCAGCAGATCAGCGCACAGATCAACAGCAGCAAGCAAGCAGACAGACGAACCGACAACTGACGTCGGCGGCAACAACAACCGCAGCACATCGAAGCATCCACCCCCGCAACAAACAGACGATCAACCGATCGAGCCAAGCATCAGCATTTCAAATCTACACCAGCAGACGGTAGCAGCACACCTCAATTCCAACCCAAGTTCAAGGTCGACCTGTTGTCGATCGACGCCATGTTGATGCCACCTGGAAAGAACATCAAAAATCAACATTTTGCAGCACACCACGACACCATTCAACCGCAGAAGTGTCCCCAGCAGCAGCGCGGCATCCTGGTTGATCGCCGAGGTCCAGTCCGGTCCAGAAAGCAGCAAATCCGACGAAAAATCGATGCATTTTCAACTGCAGCGAAATGCACGATGTTTACAGCCCAGCAGAAGAACAATATCTATTGTCCGTGTTCGATCGACGGCCGCAGCCGCGATCGTAGTATATAAGGAAAACAATGACCAATCTTGACCTAGGGTAACAGCAGAACAGTAGAAGTAGTATATAAGAGACGAAGATAAGAATCAAAACAGACGAGAAGAATGTTTGAATCCGAGTGATTCCAAGGCGGCCGGTATGATCGCGCGAGAGATCAATTTCCAATTTCTACCAGCCTAAATGTGATCCACAAATAAATGTTATTCTGTCCCTGTCTGTCCCTGAAGTGAGCAGACTGAGCAGAGGTGATCCTCGCTCTTTTTGATCTCTCCCCGGCTCACTTCTCATGTACTGTCCCCTTTAGATTATAGTCAGAAATAAACCGTCGACTACGCCAGACTGTACGCGTTTTGAAATAAACGTAGTTTTCTGTTCGCGCAATAAATTGTTTTAGTTCGCGTAGACCACACGCGCGAACAGGCGGGTTTAGGGCGCCAATGTTCCTGTCGAGGGCGCTTCTTCTCGTAGGGCGCCTATATTTGTACTAGGGGCGCCAGGTGATGAGCCGGGGGGGGGGGGGGTGAGGTGAAATATTTTATTCGTTATTTTTGGGTACACAAAAAATAACAACTATGTTGGGTAATTCTTGGCTTGCAACACAATTCAGCTCCCTGTAGCATACTTTTGATTTGCAACTTTTAAACCGGTTCTATTCGACTGTAATTTTTTGTACCTCTATTTTCTTAAAACTACCTACAAAACACTACAGCTAACTTTTCCTTAAACCACACGTCAACAATGAGAAACTGAACAAATCCGAGTAACCGGATATTTTTCGGGTTTCAAAAAGACAGAAATATGTTATCCGTCTTGTCCTAAATCCTTTAACACTCAAACGCTCGGGTAGTCATTTGACCCCTTTTTTTTTCTTAAAAATCTAATAACTTTTGATAGCATTGACCAAATTGGATGCTTCCGGTTGCAAAAGATCCAGATTTGTCTGTATTTTGAACTGTCAGATGGGGGACAAATATGGTCCACTTTTACCGGAGATATTCCGGATTCCGTTGGGGTACCTCGGCCCTCCTATTTGGGGTTTTGGTCAACAGAACAAAAACCATTGCACAGAACAATGCCGGAAATGATGCAAAACTTCAAGGCATCAAGTCTCCTACACAACCCTTTAAACAGAATTAAGTTTCATTGAAAAGACTGAGGAATTGCAAATTCCATAAAAAATCATTTTGACCCAATTTCATCCCTACTGACGGAAAGTTTTTTTAATGATTTGGCATTAAATAGCCACTCCAGCCGCAATAAATTTAATCATAGCAGCGAACAAAAATGTTTATTTTAATAACAGACCAGACTCTGATAAACCATAACACCGGTCATTGTAAGCTAGCGATGCATAAAACCCAACAACGTAGCAGCATCTACGAACCATCAAAACGGAGCACGTTGAAGAGCACTGCTAGTTAATTCAAACAAACGCGGCAGCGTTTCGCGGCGCAACTTGGAAAATTTGCAAAATGCAAAGTTTCTCTTGGGCCCTGCTGAGGGCTTCAAATTGTTTAAGGAGGGCGACCTTTTTGTTAAAGAACTTGTTAGTCGACAACTAACCTCGACTAACCTACAGCTCAGCCCTGAGGGGACATCTGGGACTACCATCTGAGACTGAGAACGCTTTGGGTAAGGCGGTTTAACATATTAAATATACACTTTTACTTTTAGTGAAGTTTTTAGTTGTAAATTTTTGCTCAAGGACCCCTTAGATCAAATTTTTCGGTGATAAATTCATTATTTTCGTGTTCCTGAGACAATTTCACAATAGAAACATGCATAAAATTTTTTATTTTGATCCATTTTAACCCTTTAAAAAATGAAAGTTAAAAAAAATTATGAAGCTGCTTTTTTCTGGTGTCATCTAGTATCCTTGGAAGCGAGCTTGATTTTCAATGAATGTGAATCGAAGATTTTTTTTAACTTTTATTTTTTAAAGGGTTAAAATGGATCAAAATAAACATTTTTATGCATGTTTCTATTGTGAAATTGTCTCAGGAACACGAATATGAGAAAATTATCACCAGAAAATGGGATCTAAGGGGTCCCCCGAGCAAAAATTTACAACCAAAAACTTCACTAAAAGTAAAAGTGTCTATTTAATATGTTAAACTGCCTTACCCAAGGGGAAAACCACTCTCATCAAAGAGCCCTGGGCACCATCGGGAACGTTCTCAGGCACCTTCAGGCACCTTCTGGCACTTTCAGGCACATGCTCGGGCAGCTTTCATTCTGACTTTTTTTTTTTTTGTTCATAAAATTATTTTTATTAGGTCCTTTTCGGTACCGGGACCTGGTTAGGACCGAGTCGGCTTTTGTAATTACATTTGGCTTAATAATTACAGAGGATCTTGTGTGTAAATGTTAGTGGGAGGGGAGCCGATTACCCGCGGCCTACTCGGGGTTAGTAGGGAAGGGATTGATGTTAAAGACAAGGCG